>NW_026461786.1:0-68675 GCF_021730395.1 Mercenaria mercenaria
AATCATCTTGGTAGAGGACCACTAGATGATGCTTCATACCAAATATCAAAGCCCTAGGCTTTGTGGTTTTGGACAAGAAGATTTTCAAAGTCTTTCCCTTTATAAATCTATGTAAATCATAGAAATAAACAAAGGGCCATAACTCATTCAAAAATTGTTGAACCAGTCTGATTTTCAGGGGGACACAACTAGAGTACCAATACATCATTCTGACAAAGTTTTGTCAAAATCCCTTTGGTAGTTTCTGAGGAGATGCGATAACAAGAAATTGTTAACGGAAGGACGGACGGACGACGGACGCAGAGTGATTTGAATAGCCCACCATCTGATGATGGTGGGCTAAAAATGGGAACACCCGAGTTATAGTTCCTTGTTACTGCACTCCCTCTCACTGACCTCTAACAATATGTAATGAATGAAGTCAATACTTTACATAGTATTCAAGTTATGCCCTGGACAAGGTTTTCAAAAAAGGGAGATAATTAAAAAAATGAGACCGCCTACAATTATGTTTACTTGTTACAACTGACCTTCTATACTTTTTGAGTTATCCTCCTGACAAAAAGTGTGACAGTTGGAAAGACCAGGTTGCGACTTAAAGCTCCCTCCTTATGGCAGAATAACTAGAGCTATCACTAAATTTGACTCATACCCCTCAACAGCTGCTATTTGTCGGAACATATATTATTTGTCAGTCAAGAGTAATACAAGGGAAACTAAAAAAAAAGTTTTGTCACAAAAGGGATAGAAATTTTATCAAAATTAGTCATTGGAAAGAAAATGCTTGTTAAGTCATAATCCAATACCTGTGTTGGTTTCAGACACATTAACAACACTTTTTGGAGATTTTCTAAGTTTGAAAGGAGAAAATTTGGAGAAAAAAACAAACACTGAAACTTTTTTGTTACAATTTAAAGCAAAATTATTGAATCTTAATTCTTAATTTGTATAATGATCCTAAAGTTAAGCATAAAATCTCATTCCAGTCTATGTGCAAAATTTGGTAAAAATGTTTATTTTGTGACCATTTGTAAGTGCAAAAATGGAAATGATGTTCTTACATGGTATCATGTATTTGAACTTTCCAACAATCCTCAAAAGCTGATATAAAGTCACAATATAACTCCTTCACTGGTTTCACAGATATTCTGAGAAAAACAATTCTGGTGTATTTTCGAAACCAACTAGAATGTGTCTGTAGGACACAGGTAGTGCCCCCCACTGGTACATTTGTCACAAATAAGGGGAAATACACTCCTGCAATTCAAATGTTTGCAGTCTTAATGGGGTATAGTCTCAACAAACATTTTATGAAAAGGATTCATTATTCTAGGCCATATACTTTTTGAACTATGAGCATCACAAACAAAAAATCCACTATTTTGGCTATTTCAAGGGCCATAACTCTGTAATAAGCGCTAAGATTCCCAAGAAGAATGCCAAGTGTGCAAGGTCACATTATGATAAAGATGCAAGTTTATATCATGATAAAGACTCGTGTAAGTTATCATCCATTTATATCATATACTTTTTGAGCTAGGCACGTCACAAGGTGAAAAGGTGCATTTTAGACTATTTCAGGGGCCATAACTCTGAAAATAGGGGGCGGAGGCAAACAAAAAATAGGAGGTGTGCAAGTTCATATCATAATAAAGACTCATGCAAGGTTTAATCAATTTATATGTAACACTTTTTGAGTTAGGCGCTTCACAAGGTAAAAATGTGCTTTTTTTACTATTTCAGAGACCATAACTCTGAAAATAGGGGGCGGAGGCAGACAAAAAATAGGAGGTGTGCAAATTCATATCATAATAAATACTCATGCAAGGTTTAATAAATTTATATTTAATACTTTGTGAGTAAATGCGTCACAAGGTGAAAATGTGCATTTTTGACTATTTCAGGGGCCATAAATCTGGATATAGGGGATGGAACCAGATGAAAGATAGGAGGTGCACAAGTTCATATCATGATAAAGACTCATGCAGGGTTTCATCAATTTATATCAAATACTTTTTGAGCTTGGCGCGTCACGATCTTCGGACGAACGGACACACAGACAAGACCAAATCTATACTGTGACTTGAACAACAACCGATCACTGGAACAAATTTTGCAGGTCCCACTGAGTTCACATTAACAAAGTTTGACTGTAATTTTGTAAAAGTCAAAGCTATAGAGCTTGGTATAATGAACTTGTATGATGACCCTTAAAACAGTTTAAGTTTCAAAATGATATAATTATGTGTGTTCCAGATATATTAAAGGAATATGAAACAATATTTTTTTTTAAGTTAAAAAGGGCAATAATAATGTAAATATGCAAGTCAGATTTCTCAGACTTGGTATATGAATTTGACTTATGGTCATACAATTATACGATGAAGTTTCAAAATAATATTTGTGAAACTATTCTATGGGCAAAAATCTAACTAAACACACGTAGTTACCATAGGATAAATATGTAAATTTACATCTATCATAAGTTTCATCAAAACTTAATTTTTCAGGAGATAAATAATGACATCACACCACTGTAAGTTATTGGGTGAACTTTTTTTGGTCTATTTTGGATTTTTGAAAATCATGATTTCATTCAACTCTACCATGTGGAAAAAATTGATCCAAATATGCAGAACTACCTTAATCTTTACCAAACTGTTTACCAGCCGGCCTATTGTCTCCAGAACAAGTTCTAATATTCTTATTAACTATCATGACATATCACACAAAAAACAATGAATGACAATGGATGAATAACAAAAATTATGTTGAAGAACAAAAAACATATTCTGCTGGATAAATTTTAACAATTCTAATCAGAGACAGTTACTATGGAAATGTATAGAAATTAACAGCACTACAGTGTTTAATCCGAACTATAGATAAAGCAACAGTTCTGTTTTTCTTAATACCAAGAAAAATGTCTACATGATATGACAAATGCTCCTTGATATGCTTTACATAACAAGAGGGCCATGATGGCTCTATATCACTCACCTGAGTAGAGTTGTTTGCTTGAACAAATTTCTTAGCTAAAGCTTTAAAAATAAGAAAATTAGGGGAGTGGGTCAAGGTAAAGATTATGCAAGATTACTATTGAAATCTGTAAAAAAATATTACAGGTGGTCCATATCCTTTTGCTGTAGCTTAGAAAACAATAAAGTAGGTCAGTAGGTCACATTGATGGTCAGTGAAAGTTTGTTTAAAGATCGGCATGCAAAACTAAACATGCCATCCAAATTTCAAAGCTGTATCTTAAAAAAAAAACAAGAAAGAAGGTCAGTAGGTCACATTCAAGGTCACTGAAAAGCAGTTTTAAGATCGGTGTGCAACACTGTAACTGTCTTCCAAATTTCAATTTATTTATTTATTTACTTGGGTTTTATTGCACACCAACACAGTATAGGTCATATGGCGCCAAACAGGACTACAAATTTTGGTTTCACATCTCATTTACATCCAAATAAAAACATGAGGTATGGAATCAAAATTTCAAAGTTGTATCTTGGAAAACAAGGAAGTAGGTCAGTAGGGCCTTATTTCAATCCAGGGGCATAATTTGAACAATCTTGTTAGGGAGCCACGAGGCAACGCTGAATATCAAAAGCCTAGCACCTAAACTTTCAATGAAAAAGATTTTTAAAAGCCTTTTCCTATGCAAGTCTATGTTAAACTTGGGACCCCAGGGCAGGGCCTCTTTTTACCCCAGAGGCATAATTTGAACAATCTTGGTAAAGGACCACTAGTCAATACTACATACCAAAATCAAAAGCCTAGGCCTTGCAGTTTTCAGACAAGAAGATTTTTATAGTTTTTCCTGTATAAGTCTATGTAAAACTTGGGACCCCGGGGGCAAGGCCTCTTTTCACCTCAGGGGCATAATTAGTCTTTATAGAGGACCATTAGATGATGTCACATGCAAAATACTGAGGCTCTATGCCTTGTGGTTTTAGACAAGAAGATTTTCAAAGTTTTCCCTATACAAGTCTATATAAAACATGTGACCACTAGGGTGGGGCCATATTTGATCCTAGATGAATAATTTGAACAGTCTTAGTAAAGGACCATAGGATGATGCTACATACCAAATATAAAAGCCCTATGACCTATGGTTTTGGACAAGAATATTTTTAAAGTTTTTCCTTTTGGTTGCCATGGCAACCAGAGTTCTACATGGAATTCAATTCTTTGAAAAATCTTTAAATAAGACTATCCAAGGAACATCCCTCTGACGTTTTATTAAAATTGGCCAGGTGGTTTAAGAGATGTTGTTTAAAGGAAAGTGTGGAGGGAGGGACTGACACCAAGCAATCACAATAGCCTACCCTGAGCCTATGGCTCAGGTGAGCTAATAATAAAATCCATAACAAAAAGTTATAGTCAACTGGATGGAAACTAGGAGGAGTTAAGTACAGAATGTTCTGATAATGTTGTAGTCTTTCGAAGCAGGGCTGTTTCTCCCCAAAAATCATTGGACATAGAAAATGCTCATGTTTACTTCATGCTGATTATATATACCAAGTTCCATTTCAACTGGACAGAAAGTGCAGGAGCAATTGAGTACACAAGAAAGTGTAATTTATGGATAGACTCCAAACACTATATGCCTCCAGGGTCTTCAACACTGGGAGCATAAAACCTGCTTTTACTAAAACAAAACATTTACAAGTTAGAACATTGGGAAATTCTTAACAAAACCCCTTGCAAGAGTGAATCAATGTGCATGGAACAGAATGTGCTATATCTCTGTCCTGCAATCAAGCCTAACAAAGATTCTTATATTATTTCAAGGGCAATAACACTACTACATGTAAATCTTCTTGCATGTCTTTCTTGCACTCATACTGCAAAGCTCGCTGCATACAATTTAATGCAGTCTCAACAATTGATAACAAGAGCTCCGCCAAGCGGGGCAATATATGCCAGAAGGGTTACATCATAGGATGGGAGCAAAATTTAAAGAACTTGGACAGGAACAACAAAGGAAAGAAATTTAACCAAAAAGAAAAACAAAATTCTTACAAGGTACAGATATGTCAAAATACACCTAAAAATTGGAGGTACCATCCATGTTGTACCACAGAAAAGTGTTCTCAGTTTTTCCCTATGGCCAATAATAAAGAAGTTACTAAAAATAGGCTATTTATAGTAATGTAAAAGGGAAGTAATTCAAAAGAAAATTATTGTAAGATAACAAAAGAAGGATCTGTCAAATAAATCTGTTAACATAAATGAAATTTCAGATCAGTATCTTCATTAGTTACGGAGATATACCAATTTTAATTTCAAAAATAAAGGGAGGTAATTTGACATCAAATCAGTCCATAGTTATATACCCTGATTGCCTCGGTCCAACTAATGACAATAATGAAATTTCAAATAAGTCCTGTAAGTACTTACTGATATAAATCCATTTTGACTACAATCAGGGGAGGTAATCAGATATAAAATAACTCTGGAAACTACGAATGGATCTGATTTGTCATGGAATCCAAGATTTATTGTTGTTGAAGATATTTTGGAAGTTTGTATCAAATAAAACCATAAATGAAGTCTCTATATGGCTGCAAAAGCCAAAATAGCCAATTTTGGACATTTAAGGGGCCATAACTCTGGAACCCAAGATGGAATCTGTCCAGTTTAAAAAAGGAACCAAGACCTTGTGGTGATACAAGTTGTGTGCAAGTTTGGTTAAAATAAAATCATAAATGAAGTTGCTATTGTGCAGACAAGGTCAAAATAGCTAATTTTGGCCCTTTCAGGGGCCATAACTCTGAAACTCATTAGGGGATCTGGCCAGTTCAACAAAGGAACTGAGATCTTATGGCAACACAAGTTTTGAGCAAGTTTGATAAAATTCAAATCATAAATGAAGCTGCTATTGTGCAGACAAGGGCAAAATAGCTAATTCTGGTCCTTTCAGGGGCCATAACTCTGGAACCCATAATGGAATCTGGCCAGTTCAACAAAGGAACCAAGATCTTATGGTGATACAAGTTGTGTGCCAGTTTGGTAAAAATCAAATCATAAATAAAGCTGCTATTGTGCAGACAAGGTCAAAATAGCTGATTTTGGCCCTTTCAGGGGCCATAACTCTGGAACCCATAATGGGATCTGGCCAGTTCAGGAAAGGAACCGAGATCTTATGGTGATACAAGTTGTGTGTAAGTTTGGTTAAAATAAAATCATAAATGAAACCACTATCGTGCAGACAAGAAATTGTTGACGGACGGACGGACGGACGCCCAGACGCACACACGACAGACGAAGGGTGATCACAAAAGCTCACCTTGTCACTATGTGACAGGTGAGCTAAAAAACAAAATCTAAGTCCACAATAAAATTATTCAAAGTCCACCAAAAAAATCTTTATTAGGTACAGGTATGTAAAAATACACCTAAAAATTGGAGGTACCACCCATGTTGTAACACAGAAAAGTGGTCTCGGTTTTTCCCTACGGCCAACAATAAAAGTTTCAAATTAGCTATTTATAGTAACATAAAAGGGAAGTAATTAAAAAAAAATTATTTGCATGTCGTCTTGGTGTGGTGAATATTTGTGTCAAGTTTCTTCGAAATCCTTCAAGGGGTTCAAGAGTTACATAGCTGACACGAAATAAACTGAGATGACATTTGACTTCTAAGTGTGACCTTGACCTTGAAGAGGGACATCCAAAACATGCGCTCTGCACGTCGTCTCTGTGTGGTGAACATTTGTGTCAAGTTTCCTTGAAATCCTTCAAGGGGTTCAAAAGTTACAGAGCAGATGTGAAATTGCTAACGGACAGACGGATACCATCGTCATAACATAATACGTCCCTTCGGGCATATAAAAAGTAAAATGAAAGTATATAAACACGTACTAGCCTACACTCATTGCTAAAATCAATCATTAAAATTCTACAGCCAAAATGCTTACATATCCAGTCTAAAATGGCTGGTTAAAATGATGACAAGATTTTCTGGTTATACACAATGCTGCTAAATATCATGAACATTAAAGCAAACTGAAACTTGCAGCCCTAAAGATAAAAGATTACAGACAGATACAGATACACAGACAATAGCTAAAAGCATGGACAAAACTCATCCTGAGCTATCCTCTGCCATGCTTATAAAGCAAGATGACTAAATTGTTTGTAACCATATAATATCGTAATGAAAACCACTGAGTAACAAACATACAAATAAAAGTGATTTTAAACAAGAGATGTCACAGAAGACTATTATGATGCTGGATAGTGAAACAGGGCACATCTGAAGAAACTGGAGTTGTCACTCGAGTATTTAATGACTCCAATGGTGGATGAAGATATTGCACAACAGCTTGTGTGTCAAAAATATTAAGTAATAAGAAAGGTAAAGATAATTTCTTTGTTTGGTTTGGGTTTAACGCTGTTTTTCAACAGTATTGCAGTCATGTAACGGCGGGCTATGTTCCTGGATTCTGTATCAGTACAAACCTATTCTCCGCAAGTAACTGCCAACTTCCCCACATGAATTATCAGAGGTGGAGGACAAATGATTTCAGACAGTGCTCCCTACTGAGCTAAACTGGCAGGCTAGGTAAAGATAAAGTGTAACAAAACACTATATAAGTATAATTCTAAGCAAAACAGGGGCATAATTCATAAACAAGAGCTCGTACAACACGAAATGCCACCCCCCCCCTCCCCCCACCTTGATACATCCAGTATAATTGCACAAGAAACAGAAATTATTTGCTCACTGTTAACAAATGTTCTACTGTTCTGGTTCAATGTGACCTTGACCTTTGACCTCAAAGTCAATAGGGGTCATCTGCTGGTCATAATCAACCTCCCTATTAGGTTTGGTGATCCTAGGCCCAAGCGCTCTCAAGTTATCGTCCAGAGAGGGTTTAACTGTTCCGGGTCAATGTGACCTTGACCTTTGGCCTACTGATCTCAAAATCTATAGGGGTCATCTTCTGGTCATGACAAACCTCCCTATCAAGTTTCATGATCCTAGGCCCAAGCGTTCTAAAGTTATTGTCTGGAAATGGTTTATCTGTTCCGGGTCACTGTAACCTTGACCTCTGACATACTGACCTAAAAATCAATAGGGGTCATCTGCTGGTCATGATTTACCTCTCTATCAACTTCCATGATCCTTGGCCCAAACAGTCTTCAGTTATCGTCTGGAAACCGTTTAATTGTTCCTGACCAATGTGACCTTGAACTTTGACTCAATGACTTCAAATTCAATAGGGGTCATCTGCCGGTCATGATCAACCTCCCCATCAATTTTCCTAATCCTAGACCAAACCATTCTTGAGTTATCATCCAGAAACTGTTTTACTGTTCCTGGTCACTGTGACCTTGACCTTTGACCTACTCATCTCAAAATCAATAGGGGTCATCTGCTGGTGATGACCAACCTCCTCATTAACTTTCACGATCCTAGGCCCAAGCAATCTTGAGTTTTCATCAATGTTCCTGATCCTAGACCCAACTGTTCTTGAGTTATCATCCAGAAACCGTTTAACAGTTCTGGGTCACTGTGACATTGAACTTTGACTTACTGACCTCAAAATCAATAGGGTTCATCTGCTGGTGATGACCAACCTCCCTATCAACTTTTATGATCCTAGACCCAAGTGTTCTTGAGTTATCATCCGGAAACAGATTGGTGTACATTCCGACCGACCGACATCTGCAAAACAATATACCCCTCCTTCTTCGAAGTGGGGCATAAATATTGGTGCAAGAGTTATGCACCTTGTGTTATAAGATGTGGGTGACAATGCGGAACAACTACTTCAAGTTTGAATCATATCCATTTCATAATAACTGAGATAAAGTGAAAATGCATCAAAATTAACCTTAAATTCTAAGTAAAAGGGGACATAATTCATAAAAAATTGGTACCAGAGTTATGCACCTTGTGTCACATGATGTGGGTGACAATGTGGAACAACTACTTCAAGTTTGAATCAAGTCCATTTAGTAATAACTGAGATAGAGTGAAAGTGTATCAAAACTTTAAAGGGGTAAACTTCAGTAAAAAATCTATGTAAAAGGGGGGGGGGGGGGGGGGTAATTCATAAAATATTGGTACCAGAGTTATGGGCCTTGTACTATATGATCCATTTAGGAATAAATGAGATAGAGTGAAAGTGCATCAAAACATTAACCTGAAATTCTAAGTAAACAAGAGCTCGTAGAATACGAAATGTCCCCTTGATGAATTCAATAATTGCACAAGGAACAGAAATTATTTGGTCATTGGATACAAAAGTTCTACTGTTCTGGGTCAATGTGACCTTGACCTTTGACCTATTGAACTCAGAATCAATAAGGGTCAACTGCTGGTCATGACCAACCTTCCTGTCATTTTTCATGATCCTAGGCTTAAGCGTTCTTGATTTATCATCCAGAAACCATTTAACTGTTCTAGGTCACTGTGACCTTGACCTTAGACCTACTGACCTCAACATGAATAGGGGTCATCTCCTGATCATGATCAACCTCCCAATCAAGTTTCATTATCCTAGGCCCAAACATTTTCAAGTCATCGTCCGGAAACTCCTTCGAAGGGAGATAATTAAAAAATATTGGTGTGAGAGTTATGGCCCTTGTGCAATATAATGTAGGGATGCGGAAGGACGCTGACGCTGGGGTGAGTAGGATAGCTCTCCATATACTTCATAATGTCAAGCAAAAAACACAATTTTAGAGACAAAATCAAAATTTTATATTATCTTTCGTTCTATCTTATCCAGATATCACAATGAATACAAATCACTAGAGTTCTCTCCAATAAACTATAGACACTAAAAATACTAAAAGCACAATTTAGTATTTCAAGAAGTAACACATTGTTTATGCTGTCTTCACTTACGAATGTATACATTACACACTGACTTTTCCTATCTAATAAGTTCATGAGATGAAGAGAATGTTGAACATATAGAGTGATAGTTCATTTTCACAGACATCAAGTTCTGAATGGTTTCCAGAGCTGTGTTGTTCCTGCTGTCAGCCTGTATCTTCCTCAGTATGCTGAAGGACGGCTCTGGATCAGCACTGCTGTGCGGTAGTGATAAGAGAAGTAAAGCCATTTTACTCAGTTCAAGACACCTCTCCTTTCCAGTGTGGACCTTCACTTCCCCGATAGATGCCCAGTATGTCTCTAGTTGATCTGGTTTGGTCAGTTCAGTAAGTTGACCTTCATACTCATCAACCTGGGAAACACTAACAAACCAGACAAACAGATGGCAACTGCAACAGAAAGAAGGATATTTAGCAATTATGTTTCAACTAAAGAAATTGAATAATAAAGTAAAATAATGTTTGTTCCATCCCTACTGCATCCCCTTCCAGGAAATGACAAAATGTTGCTGCTTATCAAAAGTAGCTGCTTTATCAAAGTAGCTGCAGTTTTTAATGAAATACCTCTCCTGGAAACTGTTGACAGACTGTTTAATATATTTTGCTAGTTAAAATAAACTGGAAAGCTTAAATTATATACTGACCTTCTTCAGGTGTGACAGTATCCCTTCGGTCTGGTTTCAGGAAGCTCAGTGACTGAAGGGTAGCATCTTTAAATGGGAACTTGGTAACCATAGTAACTATCATAGATGATCTGCACATCACTTAAATATACCATAACATGTATTCAAACAACAGTCATCCATTTATGTTGAAGTGAGAAATATAGGACTGAAAAAATGTAACAAGCCATGACAAAATGGTCCCAAATGACATTTTCATAGAAACTGAGTTTTTCACATATTCTGAACTGTAGATGTGTCCTTAACATAAATTCAAAATTTTAGACCTGCATGTTTAAAAATAACAAAATTACAGCATTTTTTTACAATACTTCCCAATCGCAAACTTGCACTTTTTGTTTAATAATAATGACAAATACTAAAATCATGTACTTTCATCATATATATTTTAATTTCATATTTTGTCATCAATATCAAAAGTATTTAACATGATTAGCACAGTTGATAATGCCTACTTGCTATAAATTGAGTATAAATATGCTATTTCATATTCAAACAAGAGTGCCAGAATGTCACAATATACGCCCGTCACAGTAAATTTCTTTACACTAGCACCTGTATTTGCAAATGGAATTTTAATTTTCTAGTTGTTTACAATGTTTTTTTTTTTTTAGAAATTATTGTAATTCTTTTATTTTTCTAAGTCCACAAAAAAAATCCTTACCAGGTAGAGATACCTTAAAATACACCCAAAATTTGAAAGTAACATCAATGTTGTACCACAGAAAAGTGGTCTTGGTTTTTCCCTAGCGTCAATTATAAAAAAGTTACAATGTCAGTTATTTATAGTAACAACTAAGGGAAGTTAATCTTTAAAGAGAGAGAGAGAAGAAAAAAAAAAAAAAAATTAAAAAAAAAAAATTACAAGTCCATATAAAAATCCTAACCAGGTAGAGATAGCTCAAAATACACCTCAGAATTGGATGTAACATGCATGTTGTACTACAGAAAAGTGGTCTCGATTTTTCCCTACGGCTTGTAATGAAAAAGTTACAATATAAGCTATTTATAGTAACAGCAAAGGAAAGTAATTCAAAAGAAGAGACCAGTGCATGACACTCCGTCTCATGATGGTGTACAATTGTGCCAAGTTACATCAAAATCCCTCCATGCATGAAGAAGAAATGCTCCGGACAAGGTCATTCTTGTATCTGACCTTTGGCCTCTAAGTGTGACCTTGACCTTAGACCTAGGGACCTGGTTCTTGAGCATGACACTCCGTCTCATGCTTGTGAACATTTGTGCTTAGTTGTATCAAAATCCCTCAATGCATGAAGAAGATATGCTCCGGACAAAGTTTTCATTCTTGCATCCTTTGACCTCTAAGTGTGACCTTGACCTTAGACCTAGGGACCTGGTTCTTGCGCATGACACTCCCTCTCATTATGGTGAACAAATGTGCCAAGCTACATCAAAATCCTTCCATGCATGAAGAAGATATGCTCCGGACAAAGTCATTCTTGAATTTTTCATTCTTGTATCCTTTGACCTCTAAGTGTGACCTTGACCTTAGACCTAGGGACCTGGTTTTTGCGCATAACACTCCGTCTCATGATGATAAACAATTGTGCCAACTTTCATCAAAATTCCTCCATGCATGAAGAAGATATGCTCCGGACAAAGTCATTCTTGAATTTGACCTTTAACCTCTAAGTGTGACCTTGACCTTAGACCTAGGGACCTGGTTCTTGCGCATGACACTCCGTCTCATGATGGTGAACAACTGTGCCAAGTTTCATCAAAATCCCTCCATGCATGTAGAAGATATGCTCCGGACAAGGTCTGTGGACGCCGCCCGCCTGCCCATCCGCCCGCCAGGGGCGTTCCCATAATACGTCCCGTTTTTCAAACGGGCGTATAAAAATTGTCATAATTCATGTTTCCATAGCAACAAAATACAACAACTGCTTTAAATGTCAATTCAACAGACATTTCAGCCTACATTTGATGCAAAAAAAAGAACAACCTAAATTAAAATATAATTATATACGTGAGTTCTCTAGAAGAACAAAAATTCATGCTTTTTTTCTGATTTATATTCATCTCAAAAATATCTAAAGCGATTCCATAAACATCTAATATCTGTAATGTGTCATTCAATTTCAAATGTAAGATGCATTGCTCAATGACGGTGTCAACTGAAATTTAAAAGTTTTAGTGATGATTATATACATGTAACATTAAACTGTTTACATAATTATAATTAAAAGTCATATTACTCTGGTATGAAAGCAGACATACTCAATATTCAAGTTCTGTTTCCATGGCAACAAAATTTCTTAAATAAAGAATTCATTTTGACATCTATTTCCTTCATTTTACATAAATTTTCAAGTAAAAGTATCAATTCAAAAATATTCTTCCTGGAGGGAAGTTTTTTTTCAACTTCTATCTTCCTGGAGGGAAGCTTTTTTTTCAACTTCTATAGTTGCATAAAATATATGTTCACTAAAATATTTAATATTTAGGTAATTACTTCAAATGTAGAAAATCATCATTAGATATATTTAACTTTGATTAATGTATAAATCAACTGTGTATGTAGAGCTACAGTACTAAACAGTAAATTTGCTGGAAAATCTTCCAGTGTTTTAGAGGAATTTCACATTTATACTGTGTATAGCCTTACATACATACAGTGTGTTCTATATTTAACCAATGCATAGTACTGTTGACACCATAAACTTGTTAATTCAATGTATACATAAAGTACATGTAGCACTTGTTCATATTCAAATATATGAAATTTGGGTATAGTACATCGTTAAAAATTCAAAAACATTTTCACATTAATTAAAATTTCAGAAAATACAAAATAAGCCAAGCTCTTTCTCTGTATTACTTAAAATGTTAAACATTTTTTTCCATTAATTCTTCAATTTAAATGACTAAGTTCTCAATTTTAATGGCTTTGGCACTGCTGGTTTTGAGCATACATTGCTATTGCTGCAAAGAGGCGCTATTTCATTATACAGGCACCACTGTCGACTGGCATCCAGCTCAGGAATGGTAATACAGCTGGGGAATTTACTCGTCATACCGACCCCCTGCCTGAAAATATTAATCTCCGTCTCTCTGTTGAAGTTACAATCCTTCAAGAATACCATACCAGGTCATGCAGAAGACATTCTGTAATGATAAATGTATCAAATATTTAACACAAAGAAACAAGTGAATGAAGTACTGCCATGCAATACAAAGTCCCCTACTGGAAGGCACCTAATTTTCTCTACTGCAGTATAACATAATGAACTGATATCTGTCAATGATGTATAAACAATATTGTACAACATAAAGAATATGTTATAACAACACACTTGGATTAAAATGTGCATACATAAAAAGCCACAGTTGTTTTCATATTGAATTGTTTTGGCCGATTATAAAAAAGTTATCATATAAGTTATCTATAGTAACAACAAAGGGAAATAATTCATTAAAAAAAAATCTATATAAGTCCACAAGAAACTCTTTACCAGGTAAAGATAGGTCAAAATACACCTAAAAATTGGATGTAACATGCATGTTGTACCACAGAAAAGTGGTCTCGATTTTTCTCTATGGCCAGTAATAAAAAAGTTACAATAAAATCTATTTATAGTAAAAACAAAGGGACGTAATTCTAAAAAACAAGGGTGCCTCATGGTGGTGAACATTTTGTCCAAGTAACATCAAAATCCCTCCATGCATGAAGAAGAAATGCTCTGGACAAAGTCATTCTTGAATTTGACCTTTGACCTCTAAATATGACCTTGACCTTAGACCTAGGGACCTGGTTCTCTGTCTTATGTTGGCGAACATTTGTGCCAAGTTGCATCAAAATCCCTCCATGCATGAAGAAGAAATGTTCCGGACAAAGTCATTCTTGTGTCTGTCTCTAAGTGTGACCTTGACATTAGACCTTGTGCCTGAATTCTGCGCATGACATGTCTCATCTAGGCGAATATTTGTGCCAACTGTTATCTAAATCCTGTTTTGCATGACAAAGTTATAGACCGGACAGGAAAAAAGTCCTATTGACCTTTGATCTTAAAGTGTGACCTTGACCTTTAAGCTAGGGTATGGGTGTTGTGCATGACATGTCGTCTCATCATAGGGAACATTTATGCAAAGTTATATTGTAATCCCTTGATGAATGACAGAGTTCTAGATCGGACAGGAGAAAAACCTTATTGACCTTTGACCTCAAACTGTGACCTTGACCTTTGAGCTAAGGGTCCGGTTTTGCACATGACATGTTGTCTCATCATGGGGAACATTTGTGCCAAGTAATATTTAAATTCCTTCATGGATGGCAGAGTTATGGACGGGACAGGACCTTTGACCCCTAATTGTGACCTTGACTTTGAGCTAGGGGTCCGGGATTTGCACATGTCATGTCGTCTCATCATGGGGAACACCTGTGCCAAGTGATATTAAAATCCCTTCATGAATGTCAGAGTTATGGACTGGACACGAAACAGACCCTGTTCATGCTGTGTTAACATTTGACTACTAAGTGTGACCTTGACCCTTGAGCTAGGGGTCTGAAAGTTGTACATGACACATTGTCTTATTATGAGGTACATTTGTGCCAAGTAATATTAAAATCCCTTCATGGATGGGAGAGTTATGGACCGGACAAGAAAAAAGCCCTGTTGACCTTTGACCTCCAATTGTGACCTTGATCTTTGAGCTAGGTGTCTGGGTTTTGCGCAAGACATGTCATCTCATCATGGGGAACATTTGTTCCAGGTAATATTAAAATCCCTTAATGGATGGGAGAGTTATGGACCGGACAGGAAAAAAGTCCTGTTGACTTTTGACTTCCAATTGTGACCTTAGAGCTAGGGGTCCAGGTTTTGCGCATGACACGTCGTCTCATCATGGGGAACATTTGTGCCAGTTATATTAAAATCCCTTCAAGGATGACAGAGTTATGGACCGGACACGAAATTGAGGACGGACAGTCCAGTACTTTCAGTTAGTGGGCCAACACCCAAAGAGCTATTTTTAAGGGGCCAACAAGTGTCAACAGTGGCCCCCAATAATCTGCTGATCAACCAAAATGGCCCCTTAAGGGTCTCCCCCCACTAGTTTCGGGCACATTGTGTAATGGGCCATTTCTTCAAAACACAATTTTTACCTCCCCTGAGGCCCTGCGACTCATTTACAGCAAAAAACAAAGGGCTATGGCCCCTTGCTTATAAACGGCCCCCTAGTCACCTCTGGGCTACTAAAATGGCCCGTTATCCCAGTTTAGAGGCACAGATGGACGGACGGACGGACAAGTGCATTCCTATAGTCCCCGAAACTGGTTTTCAACCAGTAGGGGACTAATAACCTTTTTTCAATCCTAATCAACAGCTATCCATAAGACAGCCCACTTGATTATTACATTAAATTACATATAAGAATTTTATTACAGTAATGACATCTTTTTATGAAAAATTTCAACCACATATTCTACATCAAGTATTTAGGGCCATGACTTTTATCTCATTTTAACAAATAATTCTTTAACCTGGTTAAGAAAAAAACAGAACAGTTACTGTATTACAACACGAAAAGAAACATAAAAGGTGGTATCTTAATGTAAGTGGCCTCTTTACAGACATGATCTCTGCAACAAGTTTTATCAAAACTTGATTATTACTAAAACAAGAGGGCCATGATGGCCCTATATCGCTCACCTGAGTACCATTGCTCTTAATGATAAGATTAAGTTTTGACATAGATTACATAGGCATACACATTAAATATCATCAGGTTAAATAGTTTCTTGTAACAGTCCCTTTTGACCTATGGGTCAAACCAAGTTTGAGGGTGCTAGGCTCAAATGCTGCATTTTTGTACTAGCATGACTATTCCTTACCCTGGAAGACATAAATAACATGTAAAACCAATCACATTAGATGCTGCTGAGATATATTCATTTACACAAAATAAAGGGAGGTAATTTGTCATAAATTCAGTCAAAAGTTATCTACCCTGATTGTCCGAGTCCATCTGATGGCATAAATGAAATTTCAAATCAGTATCTTCATTGATTACTGAGATACACCCATTTTAATTTGAAACAAGGCAGTCTGAAAGAGAGCTAAATCCCCCGCCACTGCTATGGATAGTTAAAGGGTAAAACCTTTGATTTTAGCTGTGACCTTGACCTTGAACTGACATGGCTGACTCATGTATTCTGCACAACGTCTTGATGAGGTGATCATTTGACCAAAGTTTCATGAAAATCCTTCAAGGGGTTTAGGAGATACAGAGCTGAAACCTTTGACCTTCAGTTGTGACCTTGACCTTGAGTTGACATGGCTGACTCATGAGTTGTTGATGAGGTGATCATTTGACCCAAGTTTGATGAAAATCCTTCAAGGGGTTAAGGAGATATAGAGTGGACACCAAATGGAAGGCTCAAACCTTCAACCCTTAGTTGTGACCTTGACCTTGAGCTAGCATGGCTGACTCATAATTTCTGCACATCGTTCTGATGAGGTAATCATTTGACCCAAGTTTTATAAAATTCCTTCAAGGGGTTTAGGAGATATAGAGCAGACACGAAATGGAAGGCTCAAACCTTTGACCTTCAGTTGTGACCTTGACCTTGAGCCAACATGGCTGACTCATAAGGTCTGCACATCGCCTTGATGAGGTGATAGTTTGACCCAAGTTTGATGAAAATCCTTCACGGGGTTTTGGAGATATAGAGCGGACACAAAATGGAAGGTTCAAACCTTTGACCCCAAGTTGTGACCTTGACCTTGAGCCGGCATGACTGACTCATGGGTTCTGCACATCGTCTTGATGAGGTTATCATTTGACCCAAGTTTTATAAAATTCCTTCAAGGGGTTTAAGAGATAGAGAGCAGACACAAAATGGAAGGCTCAAACCTTTGACCTTGAGTTGTGACCTTGACCTTGAGCCAGCATGGCTGACTCATGGGTTCTGCACATCGTCTTGATGAGGTGATCATTTGACCCAAGTTTTATAAAATTCCTTCAAGGGGTTTAGGAGATATAGAGCGGACACAAAATGGCAGGCTCAAACCTTTGACCTCAAGTTGTGACCTTGACCTTGAACCGACAAGGCTGACTTATGGGTTCTGCACATTGTCTTGATGAGGTGATCATTTGACCCAAGTTTCATGAAAATCCTTCGAGGGGTTTAGGAGATATGGACCGGACACGATTTTGTTACGGACGGAAGGACGGAAGGACGGACGGAAGGACGGACGGACGCAGACCATTCCTATAATCCCTCCGCCACGGCAGGGGATTAACAAAGGGAGGTAATTTGACATAAAATCAGTCCATAGTTATCTACCCTGATTGTCTCAGTCCAACTAATGACAAAAATGAAATTTCAAATGCTTACAGAGATAAATCGATTTTTTCATTAAAATCAGGGAAGGTAATCATGTATTGGTATATGCATGTAGAAGATACAGAGTACAAGCCTTATAGATATATTAGAAAGTATTCATATCGATAAGCGTTCAATCAAGAGTTATCTAACATGACTATTTCTGACCATGGAAGACATAAATAATGTTTCAATCAATCTCATTAGAAGCTGCTAAGGTATATTCATTTACATAAAAAAATAAAGGGAGGTAATTTGTCATAAATTCAGTCAATATGTATCTACACTGATTGTCCAAGTCCATCTGATGGCATAAATGAAATTTCAGCTCAGTATCTTCATTAGTTATGGAGATATACCCATTTTGATTTGAAATAAAGGGAGGTAATTTGCCATAAAATCAGTCCATAGTTATCTACCTTGATTGTCTCAGTCCAACTAATGACAATAATGAAATTTCAACTGAGTCCTATCAGTACTTACTGATATAAATCGATTTTTATTAAAATCAGGGGAGGTAATCAGATGTCTAGGTCAAACTGATGACATACATTAAGTTTCAAAACCAATATCATCAATAGTTGCAGAGATATAACCATTTTATGGAAAAGTACTGACCTTGACCTCAATGTGTGACCCAGCAATGGGAACTGATATCTTATTGTGATTTAACTGTGTGCATGATTTCTAAAGTTGAATGTAAAATGCGGCATTTATCATGTTCACATGGTAAAAATTAACATATTTTGGCACTTTCAATGTTCATTCAGGGGCCAGAACCTATGAATGGATCTGACAGGTTAGGGTTAGAGTTATTATGCAAGTTTGTATCAAATCAAACCATAAATGAAATCTCTATATGGCTGCAAAAGCCGAAATAGCAAATTTTGGCCTTTTAAGGGGCCATAACTCTGGAACCCATGATGGGATCTGGCCAGTTTTCGAAAGGAACCGAGATATTATGACAATACAAGTTGTGTGCAAGTTTGATTAAAGTTGATTGCAAAATGTTGTCTCTATCATGTTCACAAGCCAAAAATAGCAAATTTTTGCTCTTTAAGGGACCATAACTCTGGAACCCATGATGGGATCTGGCCAGTTTTCGACAGGAACCGAGATATTATGCCAATACAAGTTGTGTGCAAGTTTGATAAAAGTTGATTGCAAAATGTGGTCTCTATCGTGTTCACAAGCCAAAAATGGCAAATTTTGGATGTTTAAGGGGCCATAACTCTTGAACCCATGATGGGATCTGGCCAGTTTTCGAAAGGAACCGAGATATTATGCCCATACAAGTTGTGTGCAAGTTTGATTAAAATCAAATATAAAATGTGGTCTCTATCGTGTTCACAAGGAAATTGTGGACAGACGGACGACGGGCGATCACAAAAGCTCACCCTGTCACTACGTGACAGATGAGCTAAAAACATAACTGCTTAAAGAGGCTCAAGCCAAATATACCTAAACATGTTCAGGACTGAAATCTGTATGCCCGGCCTCCATCAGGTTGTACACAAGTCATCATGTAGACCCATCATTATAACAAGCCACATTCCATAACTAAAACTAGAGCTATCACTAAAGGTGATGAATGGACCCCCCGCATGCACTGACACAGTACATTGCAATTTGACGCACACAAGATTGCATAATTATATAGACTGTATGTATACAGTATAGTAACAAAAAACAAAGTCCCATAACTGTGCAGAATATTTATCTAAAAGAATGTAACATGCACCATGCACAACTAGGGTTTGTACTGATCACTTGTGTGAAGTTTCATTAAATTGTGTGCAAGGGTTTGGTAGATTAGGCACGCACAAGATTGCATATGCAGACTGTATGTACATAGTATTTTAACAAGAAACAAAGTCCCATAACTCTGCAATTTTTGTCGCTGAAAGAACCTAACATGCCCCATGCACAACTACTGTTGTTACTGATAACTTGTGTGAAGTTTCATTAAATTGTGTCAAGGGGATGAGGAGAGATGGTGCGCACAAGATTGTGTCTATGTATATAGTATAGTAACAAAAAAACAAAGTCCCATAACTCTGCAAATTTTTTTTCTGAAAGAACCTAACATGCCCCATGCAAAACAATTTTTGTTATTGATCACTTGTGTGAAGTTTCATTAAATTGTGTCAAGGGGATGAGGAGAGATGGTGCGCACAAGATTGTGTCTATGTATATAGTATAGTAACAAAAAAACAAAGTCCCATAACTCTGCAAATTTTTTTTCTAAAAGAACCTAACATGCCCCATCCACAACTACTGTTGTTACTGATCACTTGTGTGAAGTTTCATTAAATTGTGTCAAGGGGATGAGGAGAGATGGTGCGCACAAGATTGTGTCTATGTATATAGTATAGTAACAAAAAAACAAAGTCCCATAACTCTGCAAATTTTTTTTCTAAAAGAACCTAACATGCCCCATGCACAACTACTGTTGGTACTGATCACTTGTGTGAAGTTTCATTAAATTCTGTCAAGGGGATAAGGAGAGATTGTGCGCACAAGATTGCGTCTACGGACAGACAGACAGACAACCTGAAACCAGTATACCCCCCCTTACAACTTTGATGTCGGGGGGTACAATAAAGGTATATTTAAACAATGAATTATTTGAAAGTAGCAATACTGTAGTCCTTAGAATATAACATAGCATCACTTTATTAAAACCATTAAATGCTAGCTACACAGTTGAATTTCTAACATATACAGCTAAATCTTAATAAAGAATGTTGTGTAAGTATGCAATATTCAAATTGTAAATCAATGTTTGTCAGTGGAGATATGATTTTTCATTTACATAAAAGTATGCACATTATATATATAAAATGGAAAGCAGTGACTTTCCAAACTGAAGTGTATGATCACACTGTGAAATTAAATATTTCAACATCAAATTCTGTGTACTTAATAAATATTTCTTCTTTAACTTATTATGTCTATATGTAATTAAAAATTCTTTTCTCCATAGCCATGATGCTTGAAGTGATGGTGGACCATATACCACAGTGTTTGCTCCCCTTCCAACAGCAGTACTGTACTTTTCATACACTAGGTAGAAAATCTGAGAGCCTTAAAAACAAAAACAGTTTATAAGAAATGTATTCAATTTCTCATCACAAATGGAGTGTTCATATTTTCTTATTGATAATGTTTCACAACAGCTTGCATTTATCAAATTAAATTCCAATTCACAATCAATGCTTATTATATACAGTGTGACCCCAACTCCAGCTGAAAAAATGGCAAACATGTATACAAAAACGCATATTTTCACCTTGTGACATGCCTAGCTTAAAAAGTATTCGATATAGATTCATGAAACCTTGCATGAGTCTTAATCATGATATGAACTTGCGCACCTCCTATTTTTCATTTGGGTCTGCCCCCTATTTGCAGAGTTATGGTCTCTGAAATAGTAAAAAATGCACATTTTCACCTTGTGACGTGCCTAGCTCAAAAAGTATTTCATATAAATTGATTAAACCTTGTATGAGTCTTAATCATGATATGAACTTGCGCACCTCCTATTTTTCATTTGGGTCTGCCCCCTATTTTCAGAGTTATGGTCCCTGAAATAGTAAAAAATACACATTTTCACCTTGTGACGTGCCTAGCTCAAAAAGTATTTCATATAAATTGATTTAACCTTGCATGAGTCTTTATCATGATATAAACTTGCACACCTTCAATTTTTCGTCTGGCTCCGCCCTCTATTTTCAGAGTTATGGCCCCTGAAAAAGTCAAAAATGCACATTTTCACCTTGTGACATGCCTAGTCAAAAATGCACATTTTCACCTTGTGATGCACCTAGCTCAAAAAGGATTTCATATAAACTGATTAAACCTTGCACGAGTCTTTATCATGATATGAACTTGCACACCTCCTATTTTTCGTCTGGCTCCGCCCCCTATTTTAAGAGTAATGGCCTCTGAAATAGTCAAAAATGCACATTTTCACCTTGTGACACGCCTAGCTCAAAAAGTATTTGATATAGATTCTTCGCATTTTCTATCCAATATGCAACTACGAGTAAGAATCCAAGTTAATTATGGTGTTAAAGTAATCAATGGTTTATAGTAATGACCTATGCTATGAATTTTATCCACAAGATCATGCCTTTTTGCAAATTTTCGCAACTGACTTGCAGTGAGAACTCCTCAGAGTGCACATGTCGGAAGTGGTTGAACAGGAATAGCGCTTAAACGAGCAGGGTTTGGTGGGGAAATTGTAGTACCGGGGTAGCACTTTAAAACAGGTTTTGAACCATGTGCATGATATTTAACCAATATATTGAATAAAAAACTTACGCCCAGATTTATAATTTTTGTTTACTTTTCCACTTTCATTTTTGAGATTGTAACGGGAGCAAAATGACGTAATGCAATCATGTGATTGGGCACACTGATATAGCATACATTTTTATCATAAAGCAATGCAGTATTTTCAATCCCATTTCAGGGATTTACAAAAAGTTCAGTGAAAACTAGATGCCCACGGGCAACATGTCAAGCCCGTCAGCTGTCAAAAGGACTGGGAGTTGCACACGACAATTGAGGCAAACATTTATGCCAAATAAAAAAAAGATTGCAAAAAGTTACAATGTCAGTTATTTGTATTAAAAACAAAGGGAAGTAAATCTTTAAAAAAAAATCCAAGTCCACACAAAAATCCTTAACAGTAGAAAGAGGTAAAAATACACCTTAAAACTGGATGTAACATGCATGTTGTACTACAGAAAAGTGGTCTTGATTTTTCCCTACGACCAGTAATAAAAAAAAGTACAACATAAGCTATTTATAGTAATAACAAAGGGAAGTAATTCTAGGTTCTTAGGCATGACACTCCATCTCATGATGGTGAACAATTGTGCCAAGTTACATCAAAATCCCTCTATGCATGAAAAAGAAATGCTCTGGACAAAGTCATTCTTGTATCTGAAATTTGACCTCTGTGACCTTGACCTTAGACCTAAGAGCCTGGTTCTTGCGCATGACACTCCGTCTCATGGTGGTGAACATTTGTGCTAAGTTACATCAAAATCCCTCTATGCATGAAGAAGAAATGCTCCAGACAAAATAGTCATTCTTGTATCCTTTGACCTCTAAGTGTGACCTTGACCTTAGACCTAGGGACCTAGGGACACTCCGTCTCATTAACAATGGTGCCAAGTTACATGAAAATCCCTCCATGCATGAAGAAGCAATACTCTGGACAAAGTCGTTACTGAATTTGACCTTTGACCTGTAAGTGTGACCTTGACCTTTGAGTCAGGAACCTGAGGTTTGCGCATGACACTCCGTCTCACTGAGCTTAACATTCATGGCAAATTTAAACAAGATTGCTCCATGCATGTCAAAGTTATGGTCTGGACAAACAAATCCGAATGCACGCACGAACATACACCGAACAGCCATTTGGACAACTATGTCTTCGCTTCCACAAGCGGGCTCGACAAAACACCATAGAAATTGTAAAGGTGTCACTGTTAATTCCAATGTAAAATGTGCACTGTAAGCCTGTAACTTTTATCCATAGAGTCATGATTTGTTTGAAGACTGCGAAATTTAATTTAGTGATATATGGAATTTCAAAGTTAAAACTGATATTGAAAAAAAAATGCATTTGAGGATACTAACACTAATATGAATGTAAACACTAACTTTAAAATCTTATACCTGCATGAGGATTCACAGCAACTCCAAAGAATCTGCATTTATGTGTTGGCTTAAAATACAAGGACCCTACATGCTGAGCATAGTATGGGCACAATACTTGTTGGACATTGTCAAAACTGCAGTGAACCTTTATATCTTTTACTGCTGGAGGTTATCCTGAAAAATATATACAAAGAATTTTTCATTTATTTAGTAGTCTACCAGTACTGGCAGTAGTGAGAATGAAAAATAAAGTAATTTTTATTGCAAATTGCATGTAAATTTCAGGAGGTCTATTTTAGTTGCTTTTACAACAAAAAGTGACAATTTAAAACATCACTTATCCTGTGTTACTGTACTATTCTTTTTCAATTGTCATAGATTCTACTGTATGTAATGACCATGTAATTATTCACATCTGTGACAGTTAAAAAAATGTAAAATATCTTACAATATTCCTGTTCATTTATAATTTCTAGACAGAAAACTTCCTACAGAATGTACTTAATGTAGTAGATGCCTGACTGCCTTGGCAACAAGTATATTCTGCCACAATGAAAACTGACAAATATACAGAAAAGATATTAAGTATTTGACAGCAGATAGTGGACGCATTGGTCGAGAGGGCTAAGATGCTTTCCTACGAAGGTGAAGGCCCCTGGTTCAAATCCTGGCTACTCCTATTGCGGTGTTCTTGGACAAGGCACTTTATCACAATTGCCTCAGTCCACCAAGTTGTAAATGGGTACCAGCAATTTGCTAGGGGTGAGGTATAATTGGTTTTAACTGTTCTTAATATAGGGTCGCAGAAAAGCTCTATAGAGCTTATGTTAATTGTTTCACCAAGTGGCGGTAAATAAAACTTACTTTTACCTTTATCGAAATGTCAACATGGCCATATAATTCTTCGCCTCCAGTTCTTAATCATCTTTGATAAATCAATAAACGAAACGGTCTGTCCTTTCTTCTTTGAATTAAACTATGAATAAATTTATAACAAGAGGGTCATGATGACCCTGTATCTCTCACCTGAGTAATATGAGCTACATGTTTCAAATGTCTAACTGATGATTTTTAGAATTTTTTTTGAAGATTTTCCGTTGTACAATCAAGTAACCCCTGGGGCGTCATGATTTGAACACAGATTGTAGAAGTCTACTAGGCAATGTTACATATCAAATATCTAAGATCTAGGCCTTCTGGTTTATTTTTAGTAAATTTATGAAGATTTCCCTATGTACAATCAAGTAACCCCTGGGGCTGGGACAATTTGACCTGGGGGGTCAAGATTTGAACAAATTTTGTAGAGGTCCTCTAGGCAATGCTACATGTGAAATATCTAAGCTTTAGGCCTTCTGGTTTATTTTTAGAAAAATTTGAAGATTTTTCTATGTACAGTCAAGTAACCACATGGGGCAGGGTCAATTTGACCCCTGGGGTCATGATTTGAAAATTTTTTGTAGAGGTCTACTAGGCAATGCTGCATGTCAAATATCTAAGATCTAGGCCTTCTGGTTTATTTTTAGAAATTTTTTGAAGATTTTCCTATGTAAAATCAAGTGACCCCTGGGGCGGGAACAATTTTGACCCCGGGGGTCATGACTTGAACAAATTTTGTAGAGGTCCACTAGGCAATCCTACATGTGAAATATCTAAGCTCTAGGCCTTCTGGTTTATTTTTAGAAAAATTTTGAAGATTTTCCTATGTAAAATCAAGTGACCCCTTGGTTGGAGTCAATTTTGACCCCGGGGGTCATTTGAACAAATTTTGTAGAGGTCCATTAGGCAATGCTACATGTCAAATATTTAAGCTCTAGGCCTTCTGATTTATTTTTAGAAAATTTGGAAGATTTTTCTATGTACAATCAAGTAACCCCATGGGGTGGGGTCAATTTGACCTCGGAGGGTCATGATTTGAACAAATTTTGGAAAATTTTGAAATACAGGTATGAAATGGTGGGCTCTGTGCATTTTTTGGTCTAAATTTTTAGGTATGGGAAGAGGTTTCCAAGTCACATTAGGGGGGTCAGGGGGCTGTCACCCTGGAAAATTCTGAAACACAGGTATGAAATGGTGGGTTCTGGGTGTATTTTTGGGTCTAAATTTGAGGTATGGGAGGAGGTATCCCAGTCATTTTAGGAGAGTCAGAGGGCTCCCCACCCCTTTCTGAAAATTTTGAAATACAGGTACAAAATGGTGGGCTCTGGTGCATTCTTTTGGTCTAAATTTTGAGGTATGGAAGGAGGTATGCCAGTCATTTTAAGGGGGTCCAGGGTGCTCTTCCCCCGGAAAATTTTGAAATACAAGTATGAAATTGTGGGTTCTGGTGCATTTTTTGGTCTTAATTTTGAGGAACTGGGAGGGGTACTTTCCTATTTTTCGGGGGGCCAGTGTGTTCTCCCCCCGGAAATTTTTGAAACACCGGTATGAAATGGAGGCCTCTGGTGCATTTTTTGGTCTGAATTTTGAGGTAAGGGAAGAGGTATCCCAGTCGTTTCAGGGGGTCAGGCAGCTGTCCCCCTAGAAAATTTTGAAATACAGGTATGAAATGGTGGGCTCTGGTGCATCTTTAGGTCTTAATTTCTAGGTTTGGGAAGAGGTATCCTAGACATTTTAGGGGGGTCAGAGGGCTCCCCCCACCCCCCTGAAAATTTTATGATCCTAGGCCTAAGCGTTCTTGAGTTCTCATCCGGAAACGGATTGGTCTACATTCCGACCGACCGACATCTGCAAAACAATATACCCCTCCTTCTTCGAAGGGGGGCATAATTAACCAAACAACCACAGACACCCAAGATTATCACAATTTGCTTGTTTAGGTTTAGTGCCATCTTTCAACAGTATTTCAGTTATGCAACAACAGGCAGTTAACCTAGCCACTGTTCCTGGATTCTGTAGCAGTACAAACCTGTTCTCAGCAGGTAACTGCCAACTTCCCCTACAAGAATAAGAGGTGGAGGGGGAATGACTTCTGACATATTGTCTTTTATCAAATCATGGAAACATACACTTGGGATCAAACTCACAACCCCATGATATGTAGATCTGTGCTCTCCCTATTGAGCTAAGCCTCTGACAAAAAGTAAAACTAAAACTGTATCTTCAAATGCAACAAATTAAACAACATCTAATTAATCTTAATAACTACCTTCATCTGAGTGTGTAAGTGGCAGTGATGCAGTAGGCTGCTAGAAGGACCTGTTATCTTGCTCACAAGCTGTACCAATTTACGAGAGTACACTGTTGATGTGATCTGGAGGTCAAACTGCTGACTTGTTACCTGCAGACCAAACACGGATGTAATACTGTAGCTTGTTGAGATTTGTTCTGTAAATTGAAGTATGTACTAATTATTTGTTATACTGATCATAGTTGCAAGAATCACATAAGAGATACGGAAATTCCACAAAAAGCAGGTTTTACCATTATTTCAGCTATTCTGTAATTAAGTTGAAGGATGATGACAGCAGGATAAAACAAGCAAATTTGATGAATTAGTATCTCCCGCCGAAAGGGTTTGTGGTGAGGAATGGCAAAATAATATATATACGACAAGGATGTTACTAAGAAGCAAATAATAAGGATTAATATTCTTGATTAATCTAGTTTATTCTGGTTACAATTTCTTTCTGGAAAGGTGGTAACACATATACAGAAGAAATATATAATTCAAGTGACGCTTAGATCGTTTCCATGGATATCTTGCGATATTTCACGGGACAGAAACCAGTATAAAAGGTCATGTGACCGCCGTATTGTCACGCACAACCGATATATTATTAGCTGAAGTAACATAAACCCAAACCACACCCTTGAGAGTTGATATTAATTTGGTTTAAACCCGAGCTCTGTTTTTCCTGTTTTAATAACGATTATGGCATATTCTGTAGCCCAGTTTTTATATATAATTCAGTTCATTGTTTTACGGACATGAAGCACACATGATTATGAGACATGCAAGCTACCACACCAATTACATATACAGCTGAACTGCTACATATTATGGTTAATCAAATACGGAACAATACGGAACTGGATAGCTCACAACGATTGGATTTACTTAGTGAATATAACTTGTCTGGATAAACATTACAATTACAGTTCAGTGTGGTTTGAAAGCCGGTCTTGTAGATGTATGCGTACAAGTTTTCTACTGTTTCAAGTGAAATATTAATTTTACACGCCATGGGAACTTTGGCAATATTGGAATATATGTTGTGAAATTCTTTCTTATATCTGAGAAAACTGAAATAGATTTAGGGTTTAAATATGACAAACATTAACTCTAGAAATTTATGTGTAGCTTCATATGTACTATATATGATAATACTGTAAAAGATCATATTTGTTGATTCATGCTCAATACATGTCTATTGATATTACTGATGTATGTCATTTGATTTAATCATCACTTTGTCATTCATATTCAACTGCTCATTCCATCTTCTTTCCCTTTCTCTGTTATGTCTGCAGAAAATTCTTGTGTTTGGAGGCAATTGAGGGTATCAGATTGGAACAGGGGCATTAAATATAATATTCAAAATCTTTTTTTGCATACACATGAGTCTCCAAGCCTATCAGAGCTGTTAACTTTAAAGGCATTGGCCTCATGTGGCTAAAACATTATAGATTTTTGGGACTTGGTTTTGGTTTAAGAACTGGCCAGAGTGAAAAGGGCTTGCCGTTCTTATAGTAACTCCCCCGTTTTTGTAGGAATATTTCGTAGTAGGTATACTAGGAATTACACAACGTTGCGCCAGTGGTTCTATATTGGTACCGGTGGGGTACCTGGTGTTATTATGGTACCAATGGGGTACCTGGTTTAATTATGGTACTAACGGAGTACCGGGTCCTATTACGGTACCAACGGGGTACCTGTTTATGAAATGGTACCGAACAATTAAAGGTCAATAACTCTTGAATTTATAAAAAGAAATCCGGATGAAATTGTGTGTACACAACCACATTATGGTGATCTAAATTCAATTTAAGTTTCATAGTTTTAAGTCAAATATATCACAAGTTATGAAGAAGAAATTGCCACATTTATAGTGACCATATGGTTAACACTAGAAACTTCTAAGGGCCATTACTCTGGTGTTACTTGGGCATTCTGACTGAAACTTAACGGGCCGCCTAACTTCATAGTGGTAAACATGTATATGAAGTTTTACTTAAATATTCCCAACCACTTCCTAGATATGGCTCCGGACGGACGGAAAGACGGACAATGCCAAAACTATATCCCTCTGACTTCTTCGGGAGATAATAAAATATTATGTAGGATTTATACAATGATAAACAAAGGACATAAATGTGAATTATAATCCGGAAAAATTCTTTTCTGGAACATAAGGAACAAGAGGACCATGATGGTCCTGAATCGCTCACCTGTTCCAACATGACCCAGTTTTGAACTGAGTATGACGTCGTTTTTTTTCTATTATTTGACATAGTGACCTAGTTTTTGAGCTCATGTGACCCAGTTTTGAACCTGACCTAGATATCATCAAGATGAACATTCAGACCAACCTTCATACAGATCCCATGAAAAATATGGCCTCTAGAGAGGTAAAAAGGTTTTTCATTATTTGACCTACTGACCTAGTTATTGATGGCACGTGACCCAGTTTCAAACTTGACCTAGATATCATCAAGGTGAACATTCTGACCAAATTTCATGAAGATCCATTCAAAAGTATGGCCTCTAGAGAGGTCACAAGGTTTTTCTATTTTTAGACCTAATGACCTAGTTTTTGACCGCAGCTGACCCAGTTTCGAAACTGACCTAGATATCATCAAGATGAACATTCAGACCAATTTTCATACAGATCCCATGAAAGATATGGCCTCTAGAAAGGTCACAAGATTTTTCTATTATTTGACCTACTGACCTAGTTTTTGAAGGCACATGACCCAGTTTCAAACTTGACCTAGATATCATCAAGGTGAACATTTTGACCAATTTTCATGAAGATCTTGTGAAAAATATGGCCTCTAGAGAGGTCACAAGGTTTTTCTATTTTTAGACCTAATGACCTAGTTTTTAACCACAGTTGACCCAGTTTCGAACTTGGCCTAGATATCATCAAGATGAACATTCAGACCAACCTTCATACAGATCCCATGAAAAATATGGCCTCTAGGGAGGTCAAAAGGTTTTTTATTATTTGACCTACCGACCTAGTTATTGATGGCACGTGACCCAGTTTCGAACTTGACCTAGATATCATCAAGGTAAACATTCTGACCAATTTTCACGAAGATCTATTCAAAAGTATGACCTCTAGAGAGGTCACAAGGTTTTTCTATTTTTAGACCTAATGACCTAGTTTTTGACCGCAGCTGACCCAGTTTCGAACTTGATCTAGATATCATCAAGATGAACAATCAGACCAATTTTCATACAGATCCCATGAAAAATATGGCCTCTAGAGAGGTAACAAGGTTTTTCTATTATCTGAACTACTGACCTAGTTTTTGAAGGCACGTGACCCAGTTTCGAACTTGACCTAGATATCATCAAGGTGAACATTCTGACCAATTTTCATGAAGATCTTGTGAAAAATATGGCCTCTAGAGAAGTCACAAGGTTTTTCTATTTTTAGACCTACTGACCTAGTTTTTGACCGCACGTGATCCAGTTTCGAACTTGGCCTAGATATCATCAAGATGAACATTCTGACCAACTTTCATAAAGATCCCATGAAAAATGTGACCTCTAGAGAGGTCACAAGCAAAAGTTTACGCATGGACACACGGACGACGGACGCTGCGCGATCACAAAAGCTCACACTGTCACTTTGTGACATGTGAGCTAAAAACTACATTTGTGCCCCTACGCCCTGTCCACGACTCTAGGTGTAATATTTTTTAAAATTATATTCAACACAAACTTATAAACATTTTTATGTGTATTTTTCACTAAGTCAAGAACCAGTATTCAGTCTAGCTGAGTGAAATCTGAAAATGAAAACCAGATGCACAACTTCACATGCTATATAACAATCCCCTATTAAAATGCTTTATGTCTCTAAGTCAAAAACATTCTGAGAAACAAGGAGCACAGGCTTTTATACCTTTTATGCATATTTCGGACTTAATCAAGGGCCATCTAAAAAAAAAACTAAGTGCACAAATTCACAAGCTGAGCAATATTTCTAGATGGTTTCAAGATTCTAGTGCAACACAAACTTTTAAGCATTCAATGTGTACTTTTCACTTTTCATAATGGACCATACCTCTAGTATGGCTGAGTGAAATCACAGACAGAACACCAGGTGCACACCTTCACACACTGTATAACAATCCACTATACCTTTATGAATACTTTTTGAGATACAAAGTCATGTGACACAAACTTGTATGCCATTCATGCTCATTTTTGACTTAATTAAAGGCCAAAACTTGGGTCTGACAGACAGAAATCCCAATTAAGAACCTTGGTGAACAACTTCACATGCTGGATAAGTAAGTTTTAAGACAAATGCAACATGAACTTCTAAAATTATTTTCAAAATCAGACCAGCGGTTTATGAGGAGCTGTTGTTTGAAGATTTTTCTACTTTTAGCGCTGGCAATGTGGAACACAACAGTTTGAACAAGTTTAGAAGAACACCACCCTGGAAGCATCAAGACAAAGTTTCATCAACTTTCACCAAAGGAGATGTTATCTCAAGAAAAGTGTGGCTGGACAATGTGATGCAGAACAGAAAGAAGCCAAAGTGTGAGGGATCACACTAGCTCATGCCTGAGCACTTTGTGCCTGGGGGTGAGCTAAATGGCTACAGATTTTATTAAAATGTGGCCAAATTTCAGCAATTTAGCTTCAATTTGGCAGTTTCTCTCAGAAAGTGGCTACAACTTTCTGAGGCCCAGCTGAGGCCCTGCATGGCAACCAAAATGCTACAGTGAAATTTCTAAATTACTGGCTTTTGGGAATTACTGACTTTTCAATAACAACATATTGACAGGCTGTAATTTAAATCTTGCTATAAACAGATATAGAAATTTACACAAGGCAACCAAAATGCTACATTAAAATCAGATTCTCTACAATAGTGTTTGATTTGATTTTCAATATAAAAATTTCTGACTCCTTAGTTCAAAACAATTGTATCAGCCTTGACTATAAAATGAAGAACAGCAGAATTTCTGTGTTTACATTAACTTTTTGCTGTACATGTGTTACTAAAGTTTGAAGCAACAGCGGTCGGAATAAACAGGACACTCTACTTAGTATCTCAATACTGAAATACTGTGAAATCATTAATATTCGTTGGGGACTAATTTTCGTGGATTTCGTGGTTGAGTCAATCCACGAAATTTAATCCCAACGAACAAGTAAAATTCCCTTTCATTTTATGTTCAAAAGATTAAATCCACGAATTCATATCCCCACGAAATTGCCGTTTTGACCAAAACCACGAAATTTCATGCCCATGAAATTTAATGATTTCACAGTAGCGTATATCTGAGTTAGCTAGAGCTATCACTGAAGGGATTAATACCCACTGCAATACTGTTTTCTCTGAGGAAACAAAACATTACATACATAAGAGTGAAGTTTTTTGAACTGACAAGATATTTTGACTCAAACCACAAAATTTAATGGCCATCAAATTAAATGAAAATACATTACCATTATGGGGTTTTGAGTAAGGCTCACAGTCAGAGTTGTATGCAGCAGTGAGAAGTTTCTGTACTCTATGGACTGTGGTGCTAGACACGTTCAGATGACACTGACCAAACACAAACCTTGACAAGGCATTCTCTTGTACAAACACTGTCAACTCATCCTAACTAGAAACTGAGGACTTGCTACCTGGAATAGATTAGGTGATTTTCTTGTTCTATTCAAATTACTGGGATTATTGTATGATATTTTTAAACAGTATTTTGAAGTTATAATTTAACCTGCTGTTGTTCATATAATTTCAAAATCTGCTTTTATTCCTGTAACTTCAAATAAACATGCTTTAGTTTTGGACCAGTTAGGATATGTTACTACAAACATAGAAACAAGAGGGCCATGAAGGCCCTGTATCGCTCACATGACCTACTGACCTAAAGATCATCAAGATTAACATTCTGACCAAGTTTCATTAAGATATGGTCATAAATGTGGCCTCTAAAGTGTTAAATAGCTTTTCCTTTGATTTGACCCGGTGACCTAGTTTTTGACCCCACATGACCCAGATTCGAACCTGACCTAAAGATCATCAAGATTAACATTCTGACTAAGTTTCATGAAGATACAGTCATAAATGTGGCCTCTACAGTGTTAACAAGCTTTTCCTATGATTTAACCTAGTGACCTAGTTTTTGACCCAACCTGACCCAGATTTGAACCTGAGTTATAGATCACCAAGATTAACATTCTGACCAAGTTTCAATAAGATGTGGTCATATATGCAGCCTCTACAGTGTAAACTAGCTTTTCCTTTGATTTGACCCGTTGACATAGTTTTTGAACCCACATCACCCAGATTCTGAACTGACCTAAAGATCATCAAGGTTAACATTCTGACCAAGTTTCATGAAGATACAGTCATAAATGTGGCCTCTACAGTGTTAACAAGCTTTTCCTTTGATTTGACCTGGTGACCTAGTTTTTGACCCCGGATGATCCAATATCAAACTCGTCCAAGACTTTATTGAGAGTAACATTCTGACCAAGTTTCATTAAGATTGGGCACAAATTATGACCTCTAGAGTGTTAACAAGCTTTTCCTTTGATTTGACCTGGTGACCTAGTTTTTGACCCCAGATGAGCCAATATCAAACTCAGCCAAGATCTTATTGAGGGTAACATTCTGACCAAGTTTCATCAAGATTGGGCCAAAAATGTGATCTCTAGAGTGTAAACAAGCTTTTCCTTTGATTTGACCTGGTGACCTACTTTTTGACCCCAGATGACCCAATATCGAACTCATCCAAGATTTTATTGAGGGTAACATTCTGACCAAGTTTCATTAAGATTGGGCCAAAATTGTGACCTCTAGAGTGTTAACAGTCAAATTGTTGACAGCGGACAACTGACGACTGACGGACAGACGACGGACACAGGGCGATCATATAAGCTCACCTTTGATCACTTCGTGCTCAGGTGAGCTGAAAATGAACAAGGATTAGTGACGTAATTTCAATTACATTAATGTGCTTAGGCTATGAACTGTCAATACTGAAATCGGTTTGTTTACAAAATGTAACCAGTTACTTCAATGGTTTGTGTCTGATACAATAATGGAACTGATGTGGAAATTCAACTTAATTACTAAACCAGCTCTAGTAATGTACATGTATCTTCAAGTTACTGAAATGTTATAAACCATCCTTGTTAGGGTATGTAACCTAAAATTTATTTATAATTAAACTAGATTTTCTCTTGGGTTTTCAATGTTTTTGCTTTTTCAATTCATTGTAACATTGTCATCTGGTGATTTTTTTTCCAACTTCAGCATTAAAAGTGGTGGACAACCTAATGAAACCTCTGGGCATTATTTCATGCCAGTAAGTAAGCCACTGCAGATTACAAATTACTGATTACAATTATATACATACTTGTATGTGAGCTTTCATCCTCTAGTTTCACCATACTGTACAAACTATCCAGCCAAAAGAATCCAAACTTCTGTATGCCATATTGTTCAGTGCCCAGTATAAACCTTTCAAAAATAATGAAAGATTGTTTGGTATAAAGTCACACGGACACAATTCAGGTGATACGGCCACATTCCAGCTTTGTGGAAGGAGACCCAAGCTGCTTTTGTGATGATTATTTCTGACATGAGCAGGAATCTGAATAGAACCAGACCTTATGCAAGTAAGCAGCATGACTTTCTCGTATAATGACTGCAGCTGAGCTAGAGCTTACAGAGGTCCAGTGCAAGTAATCTAAGTCACCTACATTAACCACTTAGCCACAGAGGTCCAAAATCAGACTCAAGCATATGTTATTATATGTAAGGTAAGCTAAGACACATGGCATTGCTGCTTGCTAAACAAGAGCTGTGACAGGAGACAGGATGCTCAACTACTTAGATGCTAGATAGTGAAACTGGGCATATCTGAAGAAGCCAGAGCTGCCAGACTCCAATGTGAATGAAGATAATGGACAATAGTTTGAGTCTGTGTTAAAAGTATTAAGTAATAAGAGAGATAAAGATAAAGTGTATCAAAACATTAAATAAGTATAAAAGGGACGTGGTGAAAATACAGTGCATTCGCGGTGCTGCGAATCGCAATTTAACGAAATACCGGTATACTACGAAAAGGTGTTGTGGTCCCGGCTGCTTTCCTACTTAATTATTTGTTAAAAAGTCGCGGTTTTACGAAAATGCAATTTTACAAAAAAGCGCTACTACGAATGTATTGTTATGTCCTTTAAGCCTGTTTTCAACTTGTTTTAGTTGCGATTTTATGAATACCTCTATCGTCTAAGTTTTCACACCTTCCATAATGGCGTGAAAAACACTTTAGAGTGGAAAATGTCACTATCAATTAGCTGGGTGTAAACAGTTATTAAAGTGAGAAAACTATTAAATTCAAAACAAATGCTGTACACTATGACACAAGTTAGTAGTTTTTTTTCTCCTATAACTATCAGATCGGATGGCATACCAGTCACACTTGCTTTGATATCTATACGCCTCAAACAGTCACTGCATAAAGAAGAGAAAAACATATTTAAGTCCTGATCGTCTGTAAACTGTCGTTTTATTATTCCGAAAAATTCAGTGAAGGGTAGCTGAATCGGTATATGTATTTTTGAGTTTTTTCTCGTGCAATAACATACCGTGTATATATTTTATGTACAGTGAATAAAAACTGAAGAAAAAAACAACACGCTTTACAATCCAGATACCATCTGAGCTCAAATTCGAATAAGATCTGTAGAAAATCCAGAAGTACATATAAAATTGGTATACATGTACTCTGATACGAAAATCACATATTTAAATATCACGGGTTACAATGTGTAAATATTAAGATGCTGTATAGCGAAATTTCCTATGCTGCGCTCGAACGAAAATGCGATATTACGAAAAAGATGGCCGGTCCCTTGGCTTTTCGTAGGATCGCGGTTGTACTGTACATCAAAACTAAACTAAATTCTTAGCAAAAAGGGGGCATAATTCACAAAACATTGAGGCAAGAGTGACTGCCCTTGTGTCAAGTGATGTGGAACGACTACTTTAAGTTTAATCTCTGTATAATAGAAATATCGTCCAACTCATGATTTTCTAAGTCCAAAAAGGGCCACAATTCTTGCAAAAAGTAGGATTGAGTTATGTTTTTTACTGTACAGAGTCAGCTTATGATGGTGAACAACTCTTGCAAGTTTCAAAGTAATAGCTTTGATAGTTTAGGAGAAAAGTTTACCTAAACATAAAACTTAACCAATAAATCTGATATTTTTTAAGTCCAAAAATGGCCATAATTCTTGCAAAAAGCAGGCTGGAGTTATGTTGATTGATGTACAAGGTCAGCTTTTGATGGTAAATAAGTGTTGCAAGTTTCAATGCAATAGCTTTGATAGTTTAGGAGAAAAACTGGCCTAAACACAAAACTTCACCAAGAAATCTGATTTTCTAAGTCCAAAACGGGCCATAATTCTTGCAAAAAGCAGGCTGGAGTTATATTTCTTGCTGTTCAGGGTCAGTTTATAATGGTGAACAAATGCTGCAAGTTTCAAAGCAATAGCTTTGATAGTTTAGGAGAAATGTTTACCTAAAGATAAAACTTAACCAAGAATCTGATATTTCCTAAGTCCAAAAGGGGCCATAATTCTTGCAAAAAGCAGGATGGAGTTATGTTTCTTGCTGACAGGGTCAGCTACTGATGGTGAACAAGTGTTGCAAGTTTCAAAGCAATACCTTTGACAGGTTCGGAGAAAAGCTGACCTAAACATAAAACTAATCCAGGCAACGCTGAAGCCGATGCCGACGCTGATCAAGTCATGACAATAACTCATCATTTTTCCCCCAAAAAAATCAGATGAGCTAAAATGGGAAAATTTATGAAATACTGTGCAAGAGTTATGGCGCTTGTGTTATATTAATGAGTGATGATGCTGAACAATAATTTTAAGTGTAAATCAAATCCTTTCTGCAGTAACAGAGATAGAGTGAAAATGCATCAAAATCAACTTTTAATTCTATGTAAAAGGGGGCATAAATCATGAAAAGTTGGTGCCAGAGATATGTACCTTGTGTCATATGATGTGGGAGAATTTGGAACAACTGTTTTAAGTTTGAATCCATTTAGAAATAACTGCACCAAAACTTCAACCTGAAATTCATACAGAGTGTACTATATACTGACTAAAGGTTAGGACTAGGTTTATAGTAAGTTTGATAGTGTATGTTTAAGGTGTGCGTACACTCAATGCTGGAGATTAAATGTCAACTATAACTTTTCTAAATACAAATGATCTATTTACTTGTTAAATGTTTTCTATCATTTGCATGAAATCTGAAAATCCAATATTGTTCCCTTAATACAGCATGTAGAATACAGGCCTTCTCTTCTGAAGTCTATGTTTTGTAGCCATTCTGCCTCACTGCTATTTCACACTACAAAAGAAGAAACATTTTTTCTAACTGTTCAGAAAATATATAGACTACTAGATGTTACTAAAAGAAGTTATTGAGCAATTTAATAATAACAACCCAACATTCATGACCTGTATCTTAAAATTAGAGAAGAAATTTTATGCAAGGTTATTAAACAGCCAGTCATGCAAAACAAAAATGATCAAACTAAACAAAGCCTGCCCGCTTAGCTAAGTAGGTAAGAGCGCTGGTCTACAGATCGTGGTGTCACGAGTTAAATTCTCGGGTGGGGCATATGTTCTCCATGACTATTTGATAAACAACATTGTGTCTGAAATCATTAGTCCTCCACCTTTGATTCATGTGGGGAAATTGGCAGTTACTTGCGGAGAACAGGTTTGTACTGGTACAGAATCCAGGAAAACTGGTTAGGTTAACTGCCCGCCATTACATGACTGAAATACTGTTGAAAAATGGCGTTCAACCCAAAACAAACTAACTAAACAAGTCTTCGGCTTAACATGTCACTTGACCTTCCATGCAACCTAGAAGTATTTCAGCTATTTGAAATTCCATACATTGCAAATTTGGTCACCAGAAGAAACTAGATGCCCACAGACAACACGCTCGCCCTTTCACCCCTGACCTTGACCTTGACCTTTAAGATAAAGCCTTTCTCATTGAGTTAAACATTCATGCCAGATATAATCAAGATTCCTCAATGCATGTCAAAGTTATGGGCCGGACAAGATCTGACCTTTGACCTGCAACTGTGACCTTGACCTTTGAGATAGGAACCTAGGGTTTGGGCATGTTTGCTATTCAGTGTGTATCTTTTTTAGTAAGCATCCCTTCTAAAAGCTAATTATACTGTCCAAATTCAAAGATGGACAAGTTTATTATAGAAATTTAGCAGGGTTAGGGTTAAAAGCCATGTCACTAAATAATTTCAGATAATGAACACTTTTCAAAACAATTTCAACAAATGGTGAACAACTTAGGGAAAAAGCAAAACAGATTTGTGTAACTGTAGAATTGCATATCTGATACTTTCAATCCAATATCATTTGTGGTTACTGACATTCCAGCTTACACAAAACAAGAAATATCTTTTAAAAATGATACATGATACTGGTTGGGATTTAATTTGTTGAAAATGTTGGACTGTACACTTTACAAAAGAGAAAACAGCATTTCTGACACGTTTCAGTAGATATATCAGCAAAGAGATGACATTTAATGATTCAAAATCTTATGAAATGCTTGCATTTATTATAATAACTTTAATCAAGTAATGGAAATCAATCTGCAAATACACTACAGTTTACAGAGATAGCTGAGCTCATAACGATCGTCAACTTCACTATACATAAATAGTAACATAACTTGTAGGTCCAAAGTCATTATTGAATTTAACCTTTGACCTCCAAGTGTGACCTTGACCTTTGATATAGGAACCTGCAGTTTGCACATGACACTCCGTCTCATTGAGGTTAACATTCATGCCAAATATAAACGCGATTGCTCCATGCATGTCGAAGTTATGGTCCAGACAAACAAATCCGGACGGATGCACACACAGATGCAACGCACATACACCGAACAGCCATTTGGACAACTATGTCTTCACTTCGGCAAGCGGGCTCGACAATAAACTAGTGGCCCCTGGATAAATTTTGGAGAGTATCTTACAATGATGTTATAGACTAAGCTTCATGAAGACCCACTTAGCAGTTCAGGAGAAAAAGTCATTTAAAACATACTTTTCTATTTTTAGATCTAGCAATCCTAAAACACCCTTATTTAACAAACTTAGGACAGGACCTTATAAAGATGCTACAGACCAAGTTTTCGTGAAGAACCATCAAGCCGTGAAAAGAAGTCATTTAATGATATTTCTATTTTAAGCTCCAGCGCCCCTACCCCCCCCCCCCCCCCCCCCCCCTCTAGCCCCCCCCCCCCCCCAATGAACATTTCTGAGGAAATATTTCATAATAATTAAGCCTGCAGTTTTTGGGAAAGAGATTTTTACCCTTTCCTTTTTGTTGCAAGGGCACAAAAATTCTTTAAGATTATTTGAAGGAATCTGAAATGTGAACATCAAAGGAACATTCCTTGGAAGTTTGGATGAAATTGGCTTGGTGTTTTAGGTGATGTTTTTTAAAGAAATTATTGATAACAGGACAGATGATCAAGTCATTCAATAATCCTAAAAGCTCACCATCGATGCTGAGTGCTAGGACTGGGTGGGGATAATTTGGGTGAGAGCTTGAAGAAATTTTGTAAATAGTCACCTAACAAGAGCTGTCAATATTGGTGGCAAATGCCTCTGAAGCATGCCCAAGAATGCTACAGTTGTCTGCACAAAAAACACACATCATTTCGTAACCTTGACCTTGACCAAGTAGACCCAGGTCATAAGTGTGACATACCTTCTCAAAATGGTTAACATTTGTGTCAAATTATTTTCAAATCCCTTAATAAATGGCAGAGTTATTGACCAGACAAAAAACACCTTTGGCTTCTAAGTGTGACTTTGACCTAGGAGCTTGGAGCTAGGGATCTGAGTCATGCACATGACATGTCATTTTAATATAGGGAACATTTATACCAAGTAATTTTAAAATCCCTTCATCAGTAGCAGAGTTATGGACCAGACACAAAACATACCCTATTAACCTTTGACATCTAAGTATGAACTTGACTTTGGAGTCTGGGTCTCGCACATGACACATCGTCTCATTATGGTAAAAAGGTGAAAATTTATGCCAAGTTATTTCAAAATCCCTTCATGGATGGCAGAGTTATTGACCGGACACAAAACAGACCCTGTTAACCTTACCGTTGACATCTAAGTATAACCTTGACCTTGCAGGGTTTTTTTTTACGACTGGGGGAAGAGGCCCCAGCCTGTCATTGGGGGAAGAAAAACGCGCGCGACGATCAGTTTTGGGGGATTTTTTCACTCAGGGGGGAATTTACAATTATGCATAATAAACACTTTAAACTATGTTTTTATTACAATCATATTCTTGCAACTTTTAGCAACTATACACACTGTCACTTAGCAATAGATGGACTTGCACTAATGTTCACTTATCATTGTAACAAGGTGGGTGGGGAGAGTTGAAATGCTCAAATCATTGAATATTTAAAGGTCACATGCTTTTATTCACAAAAAAATGCTTTAAAATAAGAGTTGCTTTTGCAAGAGTCATCATATTATTATTAAATGCATACTTTTGTTGGCTTCGTATTTCAATTGTACTAGAAAATCTTGTAAGAAAGGATAAAAAAGTCCGAAAATCACGATCGCGAAAATGTGTGACAAATATGAAAAAACGAAAGCAAACATTAAAAATTCTTGATAAAATACCCGTTTTAAATTTTATCTTTTCACCAGAACTATTCCATACTTATAACATCTGATTACTTAAAACATTTATATATTTTATTTTGCTCTAGCAAAATACCTCGGCAAAGATAATAAATTTGCGTAACGGCCGACCGGCTTATTTAATCGAATCAAGCACATAAAATATTTACTTTAAATTAACAACACATATTACACAATACAGCATAAGCTGTTACCGCTAATTAACAAGAGGTACAAACACGATAATCTGACGCTGCATTGTTTATCAATCATCTATATTACATACTGATGATAACCACGTGTCAGTCGGCGTGTGGCGTGATTGACATCTGTCAGTAGCTAATTAACATACGACGCTCCGCCTACTGTCATACTTACGCTGGTGTCGACAAACAGTATGAAGTTCACTGGGATTTTGATTGACAAGGGGCAGAGCTTTCGAACTCGTTACGCATCAAAGAGTATTACCGCGAGACAAGCAGACGCCCACGGCATATTATGTGCGGGTCAGATACGAGTTTTTATCGATTTTCGCTGGTCAAAACCGGAACCTCGGGTCCTAAAAGCTCTTCTAACATTTTTATACTATTTCTAAAGGTTTTCACACCCTTTGAAAATTGTGAAAGACCGTCTGCAATTGTGAACGGGTCCGATATTCGGTCGGGAAAATCGCTGGGAGTAATCTCCATTGCTTTGTTTACGATTTTGGAGGGGGGAATTTCGGACGTAGGGGAATTTCGACTGCGGTAGGGGAAATCCTTGGCTGTGGGGGAAATCCTCGGCTGGGGGACGAGGCCGATATTCGGCCTCTGCTATAGAATAAAAAAAAACCCTGCCTTGGAGTCTGGGTCTTGCACATGACACGTCATCTCATTATGGTAACAAGAGTGCCAGAATGTCACAATATACCCCCGTCACAGCAAATTTCTTTACTCTAGCACCTGTACTTGCAAATGGAATTTTAATTTTGTGGTTGTTTAGTAATCATTGTAAGTCATTTGTTTTTCTAAGTCCACAAAAAAAACTCCTTACCAGGTAGAGATACCTTAAAATACATCTAAAATTTGAAAGTAACATCTATGTTGTACCACAAAAAAGTGGTCTTGTTTTTTCCCTACGGTCAATTATAAAAAAGTTACAATATAAGTTATTTATAGTAACAACTAAGGGAAGATAATCTTAAAAAAAAAAAAAAAAATCCAAAAAAAAAAAAAAAAAAAATCCAAAAAAAAAATTGTAAGTCCACACAAAAATCTTTACCAGGTAGAGATTGGTCAAAATAAACCTCATAATTGGATGTAGCATGCATGTTGTACTACAGAAAAGTGGTCTCGATTTTTCTCTACGACTAGTAATGAAAAAGTTACAATATAAGCTATTTATAGTAACAACAAGGGGAAGTAATTCTAAAGAAGGGAACAGCACATGACACTTCGTCTCATGATGGTGTATAATTGTGCCAAGTTACATCAAAATCCCTCCATGCATGAAGAAGAAATGCTTCTGACAAAGTCATTCTTGTATCTGACCTTTGGCCTCTAAGTGTGACCTTAACCTTTGACCTAGGGACCTGGTTCTTGCGCATGACACTCCGCCTCGTGGTGGTGAACATTTGTGCAAAGTTATATCAAAATCCCTCTATTCATGAAGAAGAAATGCTCCGGACAAGGTTTTCATTCTTGTATCCTTTGACCTCTAAGTGTGACCTTGACCTTAGACCTAGGGATCTGGTTCTTGTGCATGACACTCCGCCTCATGGTGGTGAACATTTGTGTCAAGTTATATCAAAATCCCTCTATGCATGAAGAAGATATGCTCCGGACAAAGTTTTCATTCTTGTATCCTTTGACCTCTAAGTGTGACCTTAACCTTAGACCTAGGGACCTGGTTCTTGCGCATGACACTCCGTCTCATGATGATGAACAATTGTGCCAACTTTCATCAAAATCCCTCTATGCATGAAGAAGATATGCTCCGGACAAAGTCATTCTTGAATTTGTCCTTTGACCTCTAAGTGTGAGCTTGACCTTAGACCTAGGGACCTGGTTTTTGCGGATGACACTCGGTCTCATGATGGTGAACAACTGTGCCAAGTTTCATCAAAATCCCTTCATGCATGTAGAAGATATGCTCCGGACAAAGTCTGTGGACGCCGCCCACCCACCCGCCCGCCCGCCATCCTGCCCACCCGCCCGCCAGGGGCGTTCCCATAATACGTCCCATTTTTCAAACGGGCGTATAAAAAGGTAAAAACTGATGCCAAGTTATTTCAAAATCCCTTCATGGATGGCGCAGTTATGGACCGGACACAAAATGAACCCTGTTAACCTTTGACGTCTAGGTATGACCTTGACCTTGGAGTCTGGGTCTTGCTCATGACACGTCATCTCATTATGGTAAAAAGGTAAATGGATGGCAGAGCTCTAAGTGTGACCTTGACCTTGGAGGTTGGGGTCTGAGTCTAGCGCATGACATGTTGTGTCATTATGGTGAACATTTATGCCAAGTTATTTCAAAATCCCTTAACGGATAATAGAGTTACAGCCTAGGCAAGAATTTACATCTATAGACAGTACAATGTTGATATGCCCACCTGGGGCATAAAAGCATCTGTGTAAATTTATTGTACAATCAAACCAGCAGTTGTAGAAGAAAAGATATTTTTTCAGAAAAGGGAAAACTTGCCCTACCATTTTAAATAAAACGGAATGATTTGAAGGAAAGTAGAAATTATTTTGAAATCGAGTCTGTGGTATTTTCTGAGTTTTCAAAATAGCCATTAAAGAGAAAACTAGCTTGGCCCATCTGCCATTATTTTAGTGGATTGAACTTGGTAGATCACCTAAGGAACACTGCTGTGAAATTATTTTGAATTTAGATCAGCATTTTTTTTAATACTTATTCTCTTACATTAACAATTCAATCTGTTGAGCAACTCCCTACATCTCATAACAATACCCTTCACAGACCTACAGCCCGATTCTCCTGGAATTCTGGTTATATAGCTCCCAGCTTGCTTTCCTGCAGCTTCACTATAAAAAGACACATTTTTCAAAATAATCAAAACAGGTACACAAAATACCATAATGAATCTTAAATTGAGTTACCTCCCTTAAATCATTTTCAATTTAATAAAGTCAGTCCCTATTTATGAAATATAATCTCTAGGTTTAGACCTCACACTGGAAAATGACTTAACTAAAATATGCCTTCTATTTAAATAAATATTGTAAATGATTTTCACAACTCAAAGCTGCTACAATAGTGCACAAAGTAAAACAACTAAATAATGTTGATTCTTGCAATTTTATCAACGAGTACATACCACATCCTTATCCCTGAATCCATATCCTTTTTCCATGACACTCAATGGCACACAACAATAGGAATTTCTTGGTTTCTCACTGCAGCATGATCTGCCATACAAAAGAAATTTTTCCCTATATAACATAGATCTAATATTAATAAGGTACATAATGTTAGTTAATAAATACATTTAGTATATTAATACAATACATGTTACTGCAATTTTTCATGCAAATTTACATCAGCCGCACCATGAGAAAACCAACATAGTGCATTTGCGACCAGCATGGATCCAGACCAGCCTGCCCATCCACGCAGATCCATGCTGTTTACAAATGTTTTTTCTTATTGCAATAGAGTTTGAAAGCGAACAGCATGGATCCAGACCAGCCTACGCATCTGCAAATGTACTAAGTTGGTTTTCTCATGAAGCAGCTCATACTAGTATTATATTTAATAAATAAGTGATTTGATAATAGCCGTCTTACTTGTCTTAGGGCAGTTGTATTGGCCCCAAGACAATGTTATTAAATAACCACATGTACTTGAAGGACTCAAAATTTAAAATCTGGACGCGACCATCAGAAAATAAAAACATAGCCAGTTAAGTTATATTAGCCAGAACTATCCATGTGTCTGTAACACTTTGCCTTCTTTACTGTTCAATTAAAAGAGCAAGTACAGCTTACTGGTACACAACATTGTACTGGTTTGAAACCACTATCCGCACAGGACCAGTTTCCGGACACATGAAATAACCACTTTATTTTGGCATTATTAACGCAGCTGTTCCATCTGGATCATTTGGATGTTTATTCTTCATGTCTACAATTAACCACTGTTTTACAAGGCTGTATAATGTTAGGTTTTATGATGATACCTCACCTGTGTTTACAAAACTACTTTCCGTCTTAATAGGGCATGAAGATAGAATTGCACATGCGCAGTAGTTTACACTTGTCGAGGTATCAAGTGGAACTACATATTAATTGTCTGCTGATAAAATGCGCTACTTTTAACTTCATGGTAATAGTTACATAAAATACAGGGCTGTCGAATATTGTACTAATTTTATTCTAGATCTATATGAACTATCAAGAATTTGAATTAAATGAAATTTAAGTTTCTGTAGTTAGCCTCTCGTTGCTTTCGTAGCTGCTATTGAAAGTCGGGATATCTTTCATGTGCATTTTTGAAGAGATTAAGGATAAAGAAATGTGTAAAAATAGTTCAATTACTTATTTTGATATCAAACAGTCAAAATAATTCGATGTTCAGAATGTCTTATATTTGTGACAGGCAATCTAAACGTCAAAACTTTGAAGGACCAAAATAATGGAAGTTAAATCACCGTACACAGTCATGTTAAGTTATTAGTTTTATATGGCGTGTAAACACACGGTAAACATTGATCGTGTATAGTACATACGAAAGTTTAAATCAGAAAAATCGTAATTTTGGATATTATTTGATAATTTGTACATGGATTAATTAGGAATTGAATCCACTTTTGATACCTGTAAGTTTAATTTTAATTTATGGCCAATTTGTGAAATAATCGGCATTCAAACCTATAGCATGTAAAGCGTCAGCAACGATGAAAATTTCATCAGAAGTTGCTTCAACTATTTTGGTCTTTCGAGTGTTTGACGCGAGTGGGGATATTGCCCATATGAAAAAATATCTCAATATATCTGTCACAGGGTGAGAAAAATGTGCAGTCAGTCCGGGGCTCAAACCAGGGACCCATCGCTTACAGGACAAGTGCTCTACCGACTGAGCTAACCTGCTGCCTGACACATTCTATCCATACAGTGACATACACCCCCACAAACTGGAAATTCGTCCTTGAATTCCGGAGGTACATAATATTGCAAGCGTCGTAAGACTGACCAAACAAGCAAGCCACGGTCCCATGTTTGGCGCCAAATGTCAAAGGGTGAGAAAAATGTGAAGTCAGTCCGGGGCTTGAACCTGGGACCCCTCGCTTACAGGACGAGTGCTCTACCGACTGAGCTAACTGGCTGCCTGACACATATTCTAACCTTATGTGACCAAGTCTGTACCATGACATTTCCTAGGATCGCGTCAAATTTGTTGGACTAGATATCAAAATAACAGCAAAATTTCATCTGGCTACTGGTTTACCTCATGGGGAAAATAACTTCTTTTTAAGTACCCAATTTGAGGCCCCATGGAACCTATATTTTATGTAACAGCGGGATACTTATTTCAACACTGGATGCAGAAGGAGTCGAAGTTTGTACAGTTTGGGCTTCATTTTTGTCAAATATACTCAGCGTCACTGAAAAGTTACCACCCTAATGGCCCTTATATTTTAAAAATCGCATAGGACTTTGTTAAAAGCATAACAGGAGTACATTTTTGACACAAGTGAGATGTCACTGGTGTAAAGATTTGTCAACTCCATTTGAAGCAAGGAGTGCACTTGCAAAATGACTTTTTCAAGCAATGTCGACATGTACGAAAATTCTATTGCAAATCAGTCATTGCACTTGAAAGTTAGTCGACAGACTAGAAGGAACACCTTAAACAAAAGGACCATGATGGTCCTGAATCGCTCACCTCTTCCCACATGATCCAGTTTTGAGTATGACGTCGTTTTTTCTATTATTTGACATAGTGACCTAGTTTTTGAGCTCATGTGACCCAGTTTTGAACTTGACCTAGATATTATCAAGATAAAAATTCTGACCAATTTTCATGAAGATCCATTGAAAAATACTGTCTCTAGAGTGGTCACAAGGTTTTTCTATTATTTGACCTGTTGACCTAGTTTTTTAAGGCATGTGACCCAGTTTCAAACTTGACCTAGATATCATCAAGGTGAACATTCTGACCAATTTTCATGAAGATCCATTCAAGGGTATGGCCTTGAGACCTTGTTGAAATCGCAGTTGACCCAGTTTCAAGCTTGACCTAGATATCATCAAGATAAACATTCAGACAAACTTTCATACAGATCCCATGAAAAATATGGCCTCTAGAGAGGTCACAACGTTTTTTCATTATTTGACCTACTGACCTACTTTTTGACGGCACGTGACCCACTTTCGAACTTGACCTAGATATCATCAAGATGAACATTCTGACCAAAATTTATGGAGATCCATTCACAAGTATGGCCTCTAGAGAGGTCACAAGGTTTTTCTATTTTTAGATCTACTGACCTAGTTTTTGACCGCACATGACCCTGTTTCGAACTTGATCTAGATATCATCAAGATGAACACTCAGACCAACTTTCATGAAGATCCATTGAAAAATATGGCCTTTAGAGAGGTCATAAGGTTTTTCTATTATTTGACCTACTGACCTAGTTTTTGATGGCACGTGACCCACTTTCAAACTTGACCTAGATATCATCAAGATGAACATTCAGTCCAAATTTCATACAGATCCCATGGAAAATATGGCCTCTAGAGAGGTCACAAGGTTTTTCCATTATTTGACCTACTGACCTAGTTTTTGATGGCACGTGACCCAGTTTCGAACTGGACTTAGATATCATCAAGGTGAACATTCTGACCAATTTTCATGAAGATTTCATGAAATATATATGGCCTCTAGAGAGGTCACAAGGTTTTTCTATTTTTAGACCTACTGACCTACTTTTTAATGGCACGTGACCCAGTTTCGAAACTGACCTAGATATCATCAAGATGAACATTCAGACCAACTTTCATACAGATCCCATGAAAAATATGGCCTTTAGAGAGGTCACAAGGTTTTTCTATTATTTGACCTACTGACCTAGTTTTTGATGGCACGTGACCCAGTTTCGAACCTGACCTAGATATCATCAAGGTGAAAGTTCTGACCAATTTTCATGAAGATCTCATGAAATATATGGCCTCTAGAAAGGTCACAACATTTTTCTATTTTTAGATCTACTGACCTAGTTTTTGACCGCATGTGACCCAGTTTTGAACTTGACTTAGATATCATCAAGATGAACATTCAGACCAACTTTCATACAGATCTGATGAAAAATATGGCCTTTAGAGAGGTCACAAGGTTTTTCTATTATTTGACCTACTGACCTAGTTTTTGACGGCACGTGACCCAGTTTCGAACTGACCTAGATATCATCAAGGTGAACGTTCTGACCAACTTTCATGAAGATCTTGTGAAATATATGGCCTCTAGAGAGGTCACAAGGTTTTTCTATTTTTAGACCTACTGACCTAGTTTTTGAAGGCACATGACCCACTTTCAAACTTGACTTAGATATCATCAAGTTGAACATTGTGACCAATTTTCATGAAGATCCATTGAAAATTATGGCCTCTTGAGAGGTCACAAGGTTTTTCTATTTTTAGACCTACTGACCTAGTTTTCGAAGGCACTTGACCCAGTTTCGAACTTGCCCTAGAATTTACCAAGCTTTACATTCTGACCCATTTTCATAAAGATCCCATGAAAACTGTGACCTCTAGAGATGTCACAAGGAAAAGTTTAGGCCTGCACAGACGGACGCACGGACGACAGACGCTGTGCGATCACAAAAGCTCACCTTGTCACTTCGTGACAGGTGAGCTAAAAAAACAACAGAATATCCTTGCTAAGAATGCCACGTTTAAGCCACCATCAACGCCATCAGGCCATTGGCATGGTTGACGCTGAACTTTTATGTCGTGAAACTGCATGTCGTATGTGCTGCTGCTGCTGTACGTTCTCACCCAACAGTCATGAAATGGGTTTGGAGAGGGTGCGACACCTTACGTACCAGTCACTTTATGTACCAGACACTTTATGTACCTCTTTGACACTTAGTGTACCACCTATATATTATATAGTGACTGTATCTCATTGTGTAGCACTGTCAATATGTGATAATTACCTGTGAAAACAACTTTGATTTAATCAGCTTAAGTCCATAGAATGTTGTTAACATTCCTATGTGCATATAAATTACCTTATTAATTATGACAATTAACATTTAAATTTAGTAAAAAAAACATTTCAAGTAACATAAAATAAAACATTTTCATCAAATCAAAACAAAAATGATCATCTACTATACATCATATATGTGGTACATAAGCAGGCTGGTAACATTGCCCGATTGGGCTTTCAACATAAAAACTAATATTTCTTGAAAAATAATGCAGATAATTCTTTCAAACTTGGTCCATTTATTAAGCATAACATATGATGCATGTTAAGATAGAAATAACTGTGTTGCCTTCAGTTCTGTTAGAATTACTTCCCTTTTTCAGACTGTTATGATGCATAATTTTTGAAGCCCCCCAAAAATTAGTTTTTTATGCAATGTTTAAACGGAAAAGGGTTCAATGGCTTTCTATTGCTCCAAACTTGTGCGCCAATACCTTTATTCTATATGGCTTCAGATCTAAGCATAGCTGTGAATCACAACTGATCAGCTTTACACAAGAAGTTTACGACAACCTTGAGCAAGGTCAACAAACAGATGTAATAGTAATGGATTTTAGTAAAGCATTCGACAAGGTTGATCACAATAAATTGATATTTAAACTTAATGAGCTGGGTGTCCACCCTCTGGTATCACAGTGGATAATGTCATTTCTGAAGGGTCGAACCCAAAGAGTAGTTGTAGACGGCTGCACTTCTGACACCCTGCCTGTCCTGTCCGGTGTCCCTCAGGGATCCGTCCTAGGGCCCTGTCTCTTTCTGGCTTACATCAATGACCTACCAGATTCTATTAGAAGTAAGGCAAGACTGTTTGCAGATGATACCATAGTATACCTTACAGTCAAGTCCTCATCTGATGCCCAAACACTACAAAAAGATTTGTATGCCCTTGAAAAGTGGGAACGGGACTGGTCAATGGAATTCAATCCAGACAAGTGTGAGGTGCTGAGAATTACTCGCAAACGAAACCCTGTCATGTTTCCTTACACCCTGCATGACAAGGAACTGAAATCTACCGATACAGCTAAATACTTAGGTGTTACACTAACTAAAGACTTAAACTGGTCTGAACATATTAATACTATTTCCTCTAAAGCAAACAACTCTCTTAAATTCATCAAAAGAAATGTTCAGACAACAAACAAAAAGGTCAAAGAGAAAGCCTATAACACCTATGTCCGTCCACAACTCGAGTATTGCTCATCCATCTGGCACCCCTGGCAAAAGTCCCTCTCATACAAAGTCGAAAAAGTGCAAAGATCAGCTGCACGGTTTATCTTTAACGACTATAACTATACAAGCAGTGTAACCCAGATGATTAACACCCTAAACTGGCAAACCTTAGAACAACGGCGCATACAATCTTCTCTCATCTATTTTTACAAAATCCGAACAAATCATGTATGCGTCGACCATAACTATCTAACTCCGACCAGAAACCTTAACTACCTAATTCCACAGTCCCGTACTCAATACCACATGAATTCCTTCTTCCCCCGTACAATCAGACTATGGAATGGCCTTCCCCAATATGTACAGTCCAGCCCCAGCCTCAACATATTTGCTGAGCGGCTGGCCACTGTACATCTGCAGTAACTTCCTTCACTATGTTTTTAACTTAGCACCTGTAGTAATTTTTATTCTTTGCACCTAATGAGTTTTCTCATTTTTAACACTGCCCAGACAAGCGCCTTCCAGTCATAATCGTTAATGATTGTTGGAAGTATTATGTAGATGTAGATGTAGATATATATTTAGGGTGAATAATTTGTTTCTAGTGCAGATGTATGAACACTTTTTTTACAACTTACATTTTTTTACAGTGTTGTAAGTGAAAGCACAGTAAAATGTATACATTCATGTACAAGCGCAATAATTTAGAGCATGAGAAAGCCATTGAACCCTTTTTTGTTTTAAACATAACATTAGAACATATGTTTTTGGACTTCAAAAATTATGCGTCGTAAAAATCTGAAAAGGGGAAATAATTCTACCAAAACTGAAGGCAACCAAGTTATTTTTATTTTAATTTGTATCATATGTAATGCTTAATAAATGGACCAAGTTTGAAAGGAATATCTTCATTATTTTTCAAGAAATATTAATTAGTTTTATTGTCGAAAGCCCAATCGGGCAATGTTACCAGCCTGATATGGTGTCCAAAGTGGTACATAAAGTGCTGGTACATAAAGTGTCTGGTACATAAAGTGACACATTCGTTAGGAGACATGATCAGGCAGGGTCTATGAGTAATAGACCGCGCACAGGCCATGAAAAAGTGACGTCGATATTGCATAAAAAAGTAAAGAGGTATATATTAATTGGTAACTTTTCAATGAAGTTTTTGTTGAAATATTGGCGCCGAAATATGATTACAGACAACTCGCCAATAGCGGGTCACTATCAACACTTTTAGCATGTGGTGATGAATGTTTAGACTTTCATAATGTCTAAACTTACTAACACTTAAAACTATTGCTCACATTCATTTAAATGTTTGATTTATTTGAATCTATCTTTTATGTCTGAAGTTATGATGAACTATTTAAACCTGTCCGATTCACCAACAGGGGGTCACTTTTGCCAATAGAGGGTCACCTAGTTTATCATATTTCCTATCCATTTAAAACAGACTTTTTTCTGACAAAACATGACTGTGGTATTGGAAATAAACATTTCAAGGCAGAATATAATGAGAATCAGTATGTTTACATTTCAAACAGGAGATACTAGGTAAAAGGAATATAGCGCTAGTTTTCACAGTTGTATTTCTAAGCATAATTAGCACCAACTATATCTAAAACAAACAAAAAGTATTGATGCACAGAACCTTATTCATTTTTCTAAATATGCCAGTTCAAACCATTATTACATCAAATCAACCATTGATTTGTATTTTTAAGCAGAATAAACAATCTTTTGATTATCCCTGATATGGGTGACCCTTTATTGGCTAAATGGCCGCCTCTGCTTGATGGCACTTTTTTTAATCAAAGTCAATCTAAAATTCATAATCATATTATTCCTATGAAAGTGTGTGTTTCACTCTTCAAAATGGTACCGAATTTGTGTGGTTTTATCTAAGAAACTGTAAGGTATGCTCAAAAATATTCTACTTCGAAGAATTCAAGAGTGCTAAAATCGGTATCAAGTCAACTCGTCCCCTAGTCAACTCGTCCCCCAGTCAACTCGTCCCCGATTTGGTCATTTCGTCCCCCCAAATTGGTCATTTCGTCCCCATCGTGATAAAATTTGGTCAACTCGTCCCCATTTTGGTCAACTCGTCCCCCTTTAGGTCAATTCGTCCCCCTTTTGGTAATTTTGTCCCCATTAATATTTTAGGCATTTTTGTTTTTATGATATTTTTGACTTTGAAAACTTGTATTTAAAATCATCGTGAGTTTTGAAGGAGTTATATTGGAAATAGTTAACTTTAAAGGTCCAATACTAAGGAAAGTGAACATTTTAATTTCTTTTAAAAAGCACAGAAACTATTTCATTTTATTGGAAAATGAAAGTTGGTATGTAGAAATTCGAAATAAATCGCAGTATATGTACAATTATTTTTCTATGAAGTATGAAGAAAGTTAAAAAGACCTGGGGGGTCATTCTGTCGATTCATTGAAATTTCAACATAATACACATACATTTCTTTGAGTTCCAAAGACCTTCTGTAAATTTTGACCTGCCAATCTTCATTATTAAGTGTCTTGCAGAAGTCTATGCACTGGCTATGAAAAAAATTGCCAACTCACTTTCCCTTAGTAATGGACCTTTAAATAATTAGGTTTGATAAAATAATAAAAGATATATACTGAAAATATAAGACATTTAACTGAAATAAAATAAAATAAAAATGAATACAATGCCCTTAGTATTAAAAATATAATATAATAGAAAATCTAACTTTTTAAAAGAGAGAGCAATAAATCCTTACCCCTGGTCATAATAAAAGAAAGTTTTAATTAGAAATTCAATAAAGAATAAATCAACAACTAATATCTGTCACATATGTTTTATAAAAATAACCAACATGCTTTATATTCATTTTTGTCATTAAAATAATAAGAAAAATACTTCAAAAGTAGGGAGACAGTGGTTTCTAAAAAAAGTAGAATGAGCATGTCCCTGCATACGAAAGGTGTTAAAGGTTATTAATCACATTAAAAGGCGTTGATTGGGCTGATTGGAAGGTGTTAATGGTATTTAATTGCATGAGAAGTTGTTGATTGACCGAATGAAATGTATCAAAATTTCCCCCTAGTTGAATTAAATGTGTTAATAGTTGATTGAAGTGAGGAAATTATTTGTTATAAAAAAGTTTAATAAAAAGTTTAATCTTATTCAAGAGTTTGAAAATAAGCAGCATCAAATACGGACATTTAAACAGTAATCATGTTGTCCAACATAGCAGACTTACAAAAACAAAGAAAAAAAAACCCAGAAAATCCTCCTTGTTAAATCGATCATTTTTAAAGCAAAAAGTTCTTAAAACGAACGAAAACTTATATATTTTTAGCATAAAATATACTTATTTGAAAGAAAAAACAATTTAATTTATCATACTTTGATTTTTTTTTCAAAAATACGTTTTAAAAAGGGGGCCGAAAAGGGAGGACGAAATGACCAATTTGAAATCGCCGAGGGGGACGAAATGACCAAATCGGGGACGAGTTGACTAGGGGATGAGTTGACTGTAAATCCTAAAATCCAAGTCGGGAAACTGGTTGCAAGAGTTATCTATTCATGGAACTCAAACTCATTAGATTAGATCCATCTTCTTTTGTGTAATAATTGCTAAGTGATAAGTTTATATTACTGGATACTTAAACATTGTATACTCTAATATGTATAAGAGAGATTCACATTTTATTTTCAAGTGACCCGCTATTGGCAGTGATCAGGCTGGTAACATTGCCCGATCGGGCTTATGACATAAAAACTAATATTTCTTGAAAAATAATGAAGATATTTCTTTCAAACTTGGTCCATTTATTAAGCACAACGAGTGATACAAATTAGAATAAAAATGACTTGGTTGCCTTCAGTTTTGGTAGAATTATTTCCCCTTTTCAGATTTTTATGACGCATAATCTTTGAAGTCCAAAAAAAATGTTTTAATGCTAAGTTTAAAACAAAAAAAGGGTTAAATGGCTTTCTAATGCTCTAGATTATTGCGCTAGTACATGAATGTATACATTTTACTCTGCTTTCACTTACAACATTATAGAGAAATGTTAGTTCTAAAAAAAGTGCTCAAACATCTGCACTAGAAACAAAGTATTTACCCTAAATATATAGAATAAAGGTATTGGCGCACAAGTTTGGAGCAATAGAAAGCCATTGAACCTTTTCTGTTTTAAACATTGCATTGAAACATAATTTTTTTGGACTTCAAAAATTATGCATCATAAAAATCTGAAAAAGGGAAGTAATTCTAACTAAACTGAAGGCAACAAAGTTATTTCTATCTTGATAAGCATTATATGTAATGCTTAATAAATGGACCAAGTTTGAAAGAAATATCTTCATTATTTGTCAAGAAATATTACTTTTTATGTCGTAAGCCCGATCGGGCAGTGTTACCAGCCTGGTGATTCTCTACTGGCGAGTTGACTGTACTGTATGAAAATCTGTCCGGCTACTGGTCCAAACCAGCACAGTACTGTATATCCTGACACTAAATTAGCAGAATGTCGCAGACATCATTTAAAGTCCTTTAATAACTTTAAAGTCATGTGCTTATAAGTTATGTGTTGTTTGACTGCTCATACGACGAATTGCGACCTTCTGTGCAAATGGCGCATTTGGTTAAAGGGCAGTAACTGTGCGCTGTCAAAACGCCATACTCTGCCAATAACCGATAATAGATAGAAATAGTTTTACATCAGGGCATATAATATGCTTTTGATTGACAACTTTTAACCATAATATTATTTTATATATATAGGGGGTATTTTTGTAAAGGCAGACTAGCTTCTAGGGTCTTATTGATACATAGCCCACAGAAACCTATGCATGCTGGGCCTACAGCCCACACAAACCTATGCTGGGCCTACAGCCCACACAAACTTATGCTGGGCCTACAGCCCACACAAACCTATGCTGGGCCTGATATTGAAATTTCAACACAAGGTATCGACGAACTTCTCAACAACCTTAATCCCTATAAAGCTGCAGGGCGCGACCAAATGAGACCGGTCGTATTTAAGAATATTAGCCGAGAGATCTCCCCCATCCTTACAAAACTCTCCCAAAAATCCCTGCAGTCCAGTACTCTGCCAGATATATGGAAAATGGCAAATATTGCTTCCATCTTTAAGAAAGGCTCTAGGTCAGACCCAGCCAATTATCGCCCGATCTCTCTTACCAGTATCTTGTGTCAAACCCTGGAACACATTGTATCCTCTAGCATAATAAAACACTTCACAAGGAACGATATGTTCTATGAATTGCAGCATGGTTTCCGAAAAAGGAGGCCTTGTCAAACTCAGTTAACAATGTAAGTAGAAGATATCCTTCCATGTACACTTAATTGGTACAATAAGAAGGGCATGCACACATTTTACTTAATAATAAAAATGCTAAAAACAGAATGTTAGATCTAAGTGCAAAAAAATCCATGTTCAATATTTGATTCTTAAGCCATCATTTCATCATTTTCTCCCTTTTATTTTGTATAATTATGTGCAAACGTAATCACACTTACGCTATGATGCAAACGTAATCACACTTACGCTATGATGCAAACGTAATCAGGGGCCTTTTTACACAAAAATGTTACCATTTTTATCAAAATTCTAAAATCAGAAGTCCCTCATCAAATTGTACAGAAGTGTTTACATTATTGGCAAGGAATAGCACTAAACAAGTGTTTGTGGCTGGAAGAGTACATAAGTGGGCTCCTGTCTCAGTGAGTCACTTGTTGTTTCCAGCCAAAAGTGACAAAAATAAGATAAACCCTTCAGAAAACTAACCGATGACCGCGGAAATACACTCACTTGGCCAAAAGTTAATCCACGTTTTTGGAACCACCGCTTCTGCGAAAGCTATGGCCATTGTGATCTTAGTTACTTAAATGTTTTATTCGACTAAATGATTTAATGTTTTAAGGTAATTGTTATCGCAAGCAATTTAATAAAATTTTATTAAATATTGCAATATGATGATACTTTTGATGCTAAAAATGAGGTGCGCGTTTTCTTCTCACTTTCGGTCATTTATATTGTTAGAATACTGTTTAATTGTTCACTGTATTTTTCATATTCAGATGTATTTTCCATCATATATAATTAAATGACCAGATTCACATGTTTCATTTTTCTTCGTATTTGTGTTTCTTAAAAAAGTAAATAATAAGTTGTAAATGCTTACATTGTCTGAAAAAAATAATCAAAGATTGACAGACTCCAGTGGTCACGTTGTCTTGGCGGGATCCGGACAAATTCCCCTTGACACAGGAAGCCGCACCATGTTTTTCCTTTGCTTGTTTTGTTTCATTGGGTTTAACGTCGTGTATTCATAAGGCGACTTTCCAGCTTTGATGGTGGAGGAAGACTCCAGGTGCCCCTCCGTGCATTATTTCATCACGGGCGGGCACATTGGTTCCGTAAGCCAGCTGGATGGCATCCTCACGTGGAGAATTCAACATCCTTAGTGAGGCTCAAACCCACATTTGTGAGTGGAAAGTGACTCGAAGTCAGTGACCTTAACCACTCGGCCATGGGCCCCCATGTTTTTCCTTTGTGAAGGACTTTTGATGATCCGCACAGGATAATACATTACCTGACACTTAAATTTGAAATTTGTACATGTCTTTTAATGCGAAAATTGTACATTCTTTAAGAACTCATGGAAATCGAAGTTTCACTGTGTGAACTTTCTGTAAAATCGAATTTCATTATTTGGAAACTATGAAATACAACGAACCATGCATATACGTAAGAATCTTACACCAAATTAGTGAGTTACCGTATTCTTGTAAAAATGAAATATCTATTCCACTATTCATCTACATCTACATCTACATCTTTCACCCAACCGTTGATTTCCGACTATCACTGGGCGGCGTTGTCAGAGAAACAGTTGTTAAAGAAATGATATGTTACAATGTTAAAAGAATTAAAGCTAAAAAAGACAGTATGCTACAGTTAAAATGGACAGAGGCAATAGAATTACATCTGACCACCGCCAGCCTCTCTCTAAAGATACTGAGACTGGGGCTAGATTTAACATAAGTTGGTAGGGAGTTCCGGAGTCTATTTCCTAATAAATGGTCTTCAATGTACTTAGAAAAGATCACTGTGGTAAAAAAAAAATGACTTTATTGTAATTTTATTATGTGATTGACAAGAATATAGATCTACATGTAGTTCTTTTTAAAGGTATTCCAAACAATTCACTCCGTGGTGTGCTTCTACAATAGAAGGATTAGCGGCTATTGCGTTCAACACACCTGATCTACATGTGTAGATTATCACCTTAAAATCACCCACATACTATTATCTGCTACGTGAGTTACAGTATGATCCGTGTGTCTACACTCAATGTAAATACAAAATTAGAAATCCAAATTACCCTATCTCTCTCCCGTCTGTTCAGTCATTATCGCCCGATGGTGAAATGGTAACACGCTTGACTGTCAATTCAGCGGTCCGGGATTCGAAAGGTCCGGGGTTCGAATCCCGGTACAGAAACGGGAAATTTCCGAGATGCTCTTCTGTGTCTCCCACCTAACTAAGTGGCCAGTACTGGTTCTTCCAGGAAGGACGACGTTGCGTGTATTAGTGCTTCACACCGGGCACGTTAAAGAACCAGTCGGACAGGCCTGTATCTAAAAGGAATTGTCTCTCTCTTTCGATTCTGTGGGCTTTGTCTCATTCTGCCCCTCTGGTCAGATCGTTCTGTGTTTGTACTAGTAGAGCATGAATTCGGCACCCGAGTAGCTGTCTTTGTTTATCATGCATGAAAAGGAAGCCGTATAAATCTGGTGTAATAAAATATATAATATATGAAACCCGTCTGTTTCTTTCGTTACACCTGTCTTTTTTATCATTATACATGTATATCTTTTGATCGAACGTATCCCATCAGTGTTCCTGGATTCTATACCAGTATCAACCTGTTCTCCACAAGTAACTGTCAACTTTTCTACATGAGTCAGACGTAGAGGACGAATGGTTTTAGAAACAATTGTCTTTTATCAAATCATCACAGTGTACAAACTCCTCACCCATGAATCGAACTCACGACCCAGCTAATAAAATGGACCGTGGGGTCGTGAGTTCTATTATGTTGATAAATGATATCAGAACAGAACAATACGTCTTCCACACCTGTTCCTTCATCATAACCAGTTTGTTCAATAATTCATGTCCCGTTTGTTTCTTAATCATAATCGTTTGTTCCATCATTATATCTGCCGCATGAGTTCCATCATTTCACCAATATGTATATGAGAGCGTTCTTTTGACGAGCAGAAAAGTTCTGTTTGTTGTAGCTCTTCGCGACTGCAATAATGTAGTTTATGCCAAGACCCGCGGTCGAAAAATGGTCAGTAACTGGGTGAAGTCCGTACATATAAGAATTTAAAATCCAGTTGTAAGCTATGTCGCGCTTCTTAATACCAGTTGAGAATTTTTGTTCAATTTCTTTAAGAAAGAGGGCCAAGGACTAACCTAGTGAAGTTTGATTTTTAGCCATGGAATTCCATATCGGGTAATGTAGTAATACTCTTTCAAAACTAGTCATAGCAAAAATCTGAGTTGTGGTGCAGAAAAAAATTAACAGCGTTCAAGAAAATAAATCGTATTCCATATGACATGCACGTATCACTGTATAACACCGCACGTTCGGTCGAATTGTTATCCTAGTGTAGCAGGTAACGGCTAGTGAAAGTGTAGTTTATTCTAAAGCTAACCAAAGTGCGAATCACGTGACATATGTTGGGAGTGAACTCGTGTTCATTCAGTAGGCAGTAAAGCACGAGGAAGGACGCAAAGCGAAGCAGCGAGGGACACAAGGCAGTAAAGAAAGGTAAATATATTAAAAAAGAAATGTTTAATTACAGTTTCACTTGTTAGACTTTTATTTGATATTCAGATTGTGTGTTTTTTTTAATATGCATCACTTTTCTAGATTTTCTCGAGAGTGATTTGGCGCCAATGGCGGGAAGATTTTTTTCTGATGATGTGTTAGGCTTGAACCAGTTTCGTGAGGTGAAGGTTGCCTGTAATCATGATTATTTACAGTGTTTGATTTGTATAAATCTCAGATTTTGAGAAATACAGGCCTGAATTTTGTAACTGACTGTCAGCTCATTTGGAGCACTTTTGTGTGTGTGTGTTTTTTTGTATGGCCAAGGACAATATTGCCCTCCAGCTTGCAGATACTAGTCCATTTTCCTTATTCTGCTTATTTTCTGTGCATTTGGTACTCCTGAACCGAACTAGCTGCACCTAATATTTATATGCTAGCATATGTGTGCATCCTGTGTAACTCTTCAGTTAGCAAGTGGTAAAACATTTGACTAGTGTCTCAGTACAGTGCTTCGTATAGCGGATAGCTAACTAATTTTTCCTGTATTCCAGTTCAAAGAAATGAAACTTAATAGTTTTTTTTCTGTATATCGGACAGAAAACCGCTATACTTTTCAAAACATTCAGCTTTTAATAGAAATTCATATGTTTTTACTCTCCATGCCATTGTTTACATATGCACCTGATTTAGGGTGTACAGGATAGCTTTGGTCATTTTTTCCATTATTAGTTTTATAGTAATATAAAAAATATTGGGAAATTTGTTTAGATGTGGATTTTAAACTAATACTAATAATGGAAAAAACGACCAAAGCTATCCTAATTATTTTATAAAAGCTATTTAATTTGGCAGAGAGCACAAGCTCCAGGCTCCTAATTCGAAGGATATGGTCATATTTTGGGGACCAAAAGGAATATTGACATGCATTATTTTGCATAAATACTTACTGAAAGTCAAGGTTACATTTAGGATTCAAAAGTAATGTAAGATATTGTCAGGGCTGTAACTTTTACAGTGTAGAGAATTTCTAGCTTGACTTTTCAAAGAAAAAGTAGAGCTATTGCACTCACCCCGGTGTTGGCATGGGCGTCGCCATTGGTTAAAGTTTTTGATAAAGTCAGATATCTCTGTTACTGTCAAAGATATTGACTTGAAATTTACTATCAAAATCTGCACCAGGAGAAACAATACCCAAAACTCTGATTTGAATTTTGACGAGTTATTCCCCTTTTTAACTTAGAATTTTTTATTAAAGTTTTTGATTAAGACAATATCTCTGTTACTATCAGAGTTATTGACTTGAAACTTGAAATAGTTATTTACTATCAAAGTCTGCACCAGGAGAAACAATCCCCATAACTCTGATTTGAATTTTGACAGAGTTATGCCCCTTTTAACTTAGAATTTTCGGTTAAAGTTTTTGATAAGTTCAAATATCTGTTATCAAAGCTATTGACTTGAAACTTAGAATAGTTACCTACTATCAAAGTGTACACCAGGAGAAACATTCGCCACAACTCTGATATGAATTTTGACGTGGTTATGCCCCTTTTTAACTTAGAATTTTCTGTTAAAAGTTTTTGATAAAGTCAAATATCTCTGTTACTATCAAAGCTATTGATTTGAAATAGTTAACTAGAGGCCTCCGTGGCCGAGTGGTTAAGGTCGCTGACTTCAAATTACTTGCCCCACATTGATGTGGGTTCGAGCTGGCTTACTGAAGGTCGGTGGTTCTTAGTAACTCAAGTGCCCGCTCGTGATGAAATAATGCACGGAGGGGCACCTTGGGTCTTCCTACCATTAAAGCTGGAAAGTCGCCATATGACCTATCATGAATCAGTGCGATGTTGCAATGTTAAATCCAAAAAGAAAAAAGAAAAAGTTAACTACTAATTCAAAGTCTACACCAGGTGAAACAATCCCCATAACTCTGATTTGAATTTTGATGGAGTTATGCCCCTTTTTGACTTAGATATTTTTTGTTAAAGCTATTGACTTGAAACTTAAAATAGTTATTAACTATCAACAGTGTACACTTGGAGAAACAATCCCCATAACTTTGTTTGAAAGTTGTCAGAGTTATGCCACTTTTTAACTTAGAATTTTGTTTAAAGTTTTTACTGGCAAAGCTCTAATTTTGAGTCAAGCACTGAGAAAAGTTGAGCGCGCTGACGCTTTTGGAAGCTCTTGTTAGCTTAACTGTTCAAAGAAGAGTCTTAGTTATTCTACTCACCCTGGTATTGGCATCAGTGTCTTACCTTGGTTAACTGCATGCAAGTACATATGGCTATCATTTAAAGGCATAGTTTTGTACTTTTTTTTACTTATTTTTTCTTTTCTATGTCAATTACCAACCTCCGTATATAAGGTCCTGGTCTCATAAAACTGACATGTTATTTGGCCAAATTATGTTCCCTTTTGGACTTGAAAAATCCTGGTAAAAGTTCTACATGCAAGTTACTATCTCCAAAACTAATGGAAACCTCACATGTGTCTTATGGGTTATAAAACTAGGTGATAGCATCAAGTCCCATAACTCTGACCTGCATTTTGACCAAATTATGCCCCCTTTAAAACTCCTGGTTAAAGTTTTGCGTGCAAGTATATCTAGCTATTAACAATAATAGCATATAAAGCTTTGAAACTTTTTTTTTTACTTTTTCTAGGTCAATTTCCAACCATACTGGGTCAAGTCACATACCTCTGAATTGTTTGTATTTTGGGCAAATTTTGTCCACTTTTGGACATAGAAAGTCCTGCAAATTTAACTGTCTCCAAAACTGATGCAGACATTGAATTGAAATTTCACATGTGTCTTTAGGTTATAAAACTAGGTGATAGCATCAAGTCCTGTAAGTTTGACTTGCATTTTGGCCAAATTATGCCCACTTTTGTGGTTATAAAATCCTATTTAAAGTTTTAAATGCAACTTACCATCTCCAAAACTATAATTCAGATATTGGTTTAAAAGTCCAGATATCTCAACTTTTAAGGGTAATATTCCTGCTTCTGGGACTACAATCGAATAGTGGAGCATTGGCTGTCTTGCGTACATGTGCTCTTGTTTAAGATTTTCTTAAGGATGACTACCCATAATAGGCCTTAATTTCACCAAAAGCGTACATGCAACTTGATAATGTAAGCTTTAAAAATGTAAACCGATAGAAATAAGGTGCATATTGACAAGTTATATAGTGACAGAAGTTCTCAAAAATTTCCTTTGGGTTACCCCCAGAAAATTTTGGTTTTTCATGACTTCTCTTCCCTGAAAACTAGAAAAAAATAATTTTCTCCTTTTCCCTACGGGGAATTTTAGATTTCTTTTTGATATATGTATCAGAATCATATATTGCAGCTTTCTACCGCAAAATTTTCTCGAAACTGAAACTCAGATTCTCATAATCAAAGAAATTATTTATTTCCCATAGACATCAATGTTAACTTTAATATCGATTATCTCCCCAAAAAATGATAAAATTCAAAACCTTTTGGTGAAACGTTTTTAATTTTGAATGTCTTTAAAGTGACCAAATTTCATTTAAATATTACCATCCAGTTACAAGATATGAAATATGGCTATTACACCATGTTATCCTTAAGTTCCATGTACTTGGTGCTGCAATCTGACTTTAGTACTTGATCTTCAAAACGAAGATCTGAGAAGGACCCATTCACATACGTCTTCTGTATATTTTGGATTTCCAGTATTGCTATTTTTATTTGAACCAATCGGACGACTTGTTAGTATGTCAAAGAGTAAGAAAAATGTGCAGTCATTCTAGGGCTCGAACCCGGGACCCCTCTCTTACAGAGCAAGTGGCCTACTGATTGAGCTAACCGGCTATCTGACACATTATGTCAATTATGTCACATTGTAAATATCAAAAATCAAGGCTAAATGTAGATTTGCAAAATGTAAGTTAAGCTCTGATTGGCTAGCGAAAGGGTCGTCAGAACGAGGCTATCAATAGGTCGTTCTCAGATCCTATGCGTAGCGTAATAGGAGATGCACTTTAGTCAGATTGCTTGGTGCTGCATTTAATTCCCAATTATAACTTGCTTAATACTGGAAGCACATAATATGTCAATGCAAAATAGTTGTCAAATACATGCATATTGTATGACATAAGAAAATGTTTTGAGTGTAATAAAATAAATTCAGATTCTCTTTTTAAGCTGAAATTTAGATACATATATAACGTTATTTGTACCATATCGCACATTGTATATAAAACCAAGAAAAAAAACAAGAAAAAACCAAGAAAAAAAACAAGAAAAAAAGTATTTACTGTGAAAATGGACAATAGAATGAAATGACTAAACACTAACTTTTTAACTGTAAAGGTTTTTCATTCTTCCTCTATAGGTGTATACATAAATGCAAGGTAGGCTTATTTGTGTCATTGATTAATCGCTAGTACTATATCTAAGCAATACATGTCAAGAACAATAAACAATTTGTTTTAGGCTGATGAGTCTATGACTGGTGATCTACACCTTCTTCGTAACCCAAGTTTGTTCTGATGTGTGCCATCATTCCGGTTGACTCTCACAGTGGTGAACTTTGTAACAGCTGTCAGAATGGGAACCAGAACAATTACCTCAGTGAAAGCCAAGACATTTTCATTGTTCAAGTGAGTACATGTAGATAAGTTTGGACATAATCTGTGTTTTTCTAGAGATGGTTTGTAAAAAAGTCGAATGAATGTCTTTACAAATTTTTTTTTCAGTCTAAAATGATGCTAAGTTTAAACAATCAAAATGCACAAATTTCCTAGATATATTTGTTTTTCTGCTATTTGATATTTAAAAAATGAGCTAAGAATCTACAAAAATGACAGCTCCTGTATTTGTACAATAGTACTAAATAGGTAATCAAGCAGCAGTTTCAGGCTGGTTGGAGAATGGCGGACGGAGAATCCTTATTTTATAGCTCAACTATACGGAGTATAAGGAGAGCTATCCTACTCACCCGGTGTTGGCGTCGGCATCTTTCCACCTTGGTTAAAGTTTTTTACACTTTCTATTTTTTTCACCTTATCTCTCTAATTACTGGATGGATTTGCTTTAAATTTAAAATAGTTATTCCTTACCCTCACCCACATCATCTGGCATAAGGGCCATAACACTCACACCAATATTTAATGATTTATTCCCCCTTTTTACTTAGAATTTCAGGTTAAAGTTTTGGTGCACTTTCACTCTCTCCGAGTTGTCACTCTACAGATTTGATTCAAATTTAAAATAGTTGTTCCACATCATCATCCACGTCATATGACACAAGGTACAAAACTCTGGCACCAGTTTTTCATGAATTATGCCCCCTTTTTAAATGAAATTTTGGGTTAAAAGTTTTGGTGCACTTTCACTCTATCTCAGTTATGACTGAATAGATTTGATTCAGACTTGAAATGTTTCTTCCACATCATCACCCACATCATATGACTCAAGGTTCTTAACTTTGGTACAAATTTTTCATGAATTATGCCCCTTTCTTCATAGAATTTCAGGTGAAAGTTTTGGTGCACTTTCACTCTATCTTTATTACTGAATCATTCAATGTATTTGATTCAAACTTGAAACATTTGTTCAACATCATCACCCACATCATATGGCACAAGGGCCATAACTTCTGCACCAATTTTTCATGAATTATTCCCCCTTTTGACTTAGAGTTTCAGATTAAAGTTTAGATGCACTTTCACTCTAGCTCAGTTATTATTAAATTGATTTGATTCAATCTTAAAACAGTTGTTCCACCTTATCACCCACATCATATGACACAAAGTGCATAACTCCTGCACCAATTTTTAGCTCAACTATTCAAAGAATAGTAGAGCTATTGGACTCACCGGTGTGCGGCGTCCGCATCCCAATTTGGTCAAGTTTTTGTATGTAAGCTGGTATCTCAGTAACCGCTTCTGGGAATGGATTGAAACTTCACACGTATTTACTGTGATAAACTGACTTACACTGCACAGGTTCCATAATGCTATTTTGCTTTTTTACAAAATTATGCCCCTTTTTCGACTTAGAAATGTTTTGTTAAGGTATTGTATGTAAGCTGATATCTCAGTACTCACTAATGGGAATGGATTGAAACATCACACACTTGTTCACTGTCATGATCTGACATGCACTAAGCAGGTCCGGTAACTCTACTTTGTTTGTTTTCAAAATTATGCCCCCTTTTCCACTTGGTACTTTTTGGTTGAGTTTTTGTATGTTAGCTGGTATCTCAGTATCCACTAATGGGAATGGATTGAAACTTCACACACTTGTTATCCCCTGCCGATGAAATCGGGAGGGGGGTATTGAAATGGCATTGTCCGTCCGTCTGCAGCCATTTCTCAGTAACTAGCAGGTAGAATTTTATGAAACTTGAAATAAACATGAACCAGCATACTGCAATGACGCCCGTCAAGTTTTTTTTATTGGTCAACTTTTCTTAAGAGTTATTGCCCTGGATTTAATGAAACATGCCCCAAAATGTCCATCCGCAGCCATTTCTCAGTAACTATTGCGTAGAATTTCATAAAACTTGAAATAAACATGCACCAACATACTGAAATGATTTTTTCAGTTGGTCAATTTCTCTTAGAGTTATTGCCCTTGATTTAATGGAAAATCCACGTCTGCAACCATTTCTCAGTAACAAGATGGTAGAATTTCATGAAACTTGAAATAAATGTGAACCAACATACTTTGATGATGCCTGCCATTTTTTTTAATTGGTCAGTTTTCCTTAGAGTTATTGCCCTTTATATGTTTAAAAATCTGCAGATTTGTACATAACAAACCAACCAGTTGGTAGAATTTCATTAAACTATTTACATTCTTTTCTATGAACATTTATTAGAAACATATGAAGTTATGTACCCACACCTGGTAACCACCTTGCCTTGGTCACACCCCCTCCCCCTCCCCCTCCCCCTCCCCCCCCCTGCAAAAAACAAAAATAATATTCTTTTTTAGTATTCTTTTTCAAACCTTCCATGAATATTTATTAACATGCAAAGTTTCACCATTCCCCCACCTTAATCCTCCACCCAGTCATGCCCAGCACCCCAATCATGCATCACCCCCACCCCCCAACCCCACTACCCAATTTTTTTTTTCATTTTTAATTTTCCTTCATTATTTATAATCAACATGTGATATTTTGTACCCTACTCCCCACCCCAACCAAAAAATAGCATTCATTTTCTGTTGAGTTGATTTTGACTAATGAAATTATTTGCTTCTTGGTAATTTCCTTAACTTTTTGACGGATATATTTTTGCCATTCCTCATCACAAACCCTTTCGGCAGGGGATACCAATTCATCGAATTTGCTTGTTCACTGCCATGATATGACATGCAGTGCAAAGGTTCAATAACTCTACTTTGCATTTTTACAAAATTGTGCTGTTTTTTAGCTCACCTGTCACATACAGGGTGAACTTTTGTGATCGCCCGTCATCCATCCGTCTATTCACAATATCTTGTGAACATGATAGAGACCATATTTTGTAAGCAATTTTGATCAAACTTGTACAAAACGTATTGGCATGATATCTCAGTTCCTTATGAAAACTGGCCAGATCCCATCATGGGCTCTGTGGCCTAGGGGGCACATTTTTATCCCCGAAGGGAGGCATATTAGTATTCAACTGTCCGTCCGTTAGTTCGTCACAACATTAACTTTTTGCATAAAGGCACTTTACTCGTGAACCACTGTACCCAGGACCTTCAAATTTCACATGCTGATAGTACTTATTGAGTACACGACCCCTATTGACTTTGGGGTCACCAGGTCAAAGGTCAAGGCGCTGCGGGGTCATTTGTCACCATAAGTAATATCTCTTGTTTATTTTGTCTTCATAAATTTTGGTCAGAGTATTTGTTATCATGAAGTCTTTGGCAAGATCTTATCTAAGTCACATAGGTGTGTAGGTCAAATCAAAGAAAATGCTTGTTTATACTCTAAGAGGCCACATTTTTTTGGTCCAATCTTGCCGAAAATTGGTCAAAATATTTGTCTCCGTGTAATCACTAGGTAAAACATGTTTATACTGTTATGGTGTGTAACACAAGACCTTAGCTAGGGCCATCTGGCCCTCTTGTTTAGTTAGATTTTTAGATGTAAGACGGTATCTTAGTACCCACTAAAGGAAATGGAATATAACTTTACACACTTGTCTGCTGTCATGAGCTGATAAGTACTGTGCAGGTTACATAACCCTGTTTTGCATTTTTACAACAATATGCCCCTTTTTAAGCTCAACTTTTTGTCGAAGAAAAAAATAGACCTATTGCACTTGCCCTGGCGTCTGTGTCGGCGTTGGCATCACCATTGCCGTTGGTTAAAGTTTTTGATAAAGTCAAATATCTGTTACTATCAAAGCTTGGTATTGACTTGAAACTTAGAATACTTATTAACCATCAAAGTCTACACCAGGAGAAACAATCCCCATAACTCTGATAGAATTTTGACAGAAGTATGCCCCTTTTTAACTTAGAATTCTTGTTTAAATTTTTGCTAAAGTCAAATATCTCTGTTACTATTAAAGCTTTTGACTTGAAACTTAAAATATTATTTACTATCAAAGTCTACACCAGTCCCCATTACTTTGATTTGAATTTTGACAGAATTATGTCCCTTTTTAGCTCGACTTTTCGAGGAAAAAGTAGAGCTATTGTACTCGCCCCAACGTCTGGTCGCCGTTGGTTAAAGTTTTTGATAAAGTCAAATATCTCTGTTACTATCAAAGCTATTGACTTGAAACTTAAAACAGTTATTTACTATTAAAGTCTACACCAGGAAAAACAATCCCCATAACTCTGATTTGAATTTTGACAGAATTATGCCCCTTTTTAACTTAGAATTTTTGGTTAAAGTTTTTTATAAAGTCAAATATCTCTGTTACTATTAAAGCTTTTGACTTGAAACTCAAAATAGTTATTTACTACCAAAATCTACACCAGGAGAAACAATCCCTATAACTCTGATTTGAATTTTGACAGAATTATGCCCCTTTTTAACTTAATATTTTGGTTAAAGTTTGTGATAAAGTCAAATATCTCTGTTACTGTCAAAGCTATTGACTTGAAACTTAAAATACTTATTTACCATCAAAGTCTACATCAGGAGAAACAATCCCCATAACTCTGTTTTTGATTTTTACAGAATTATTTCCCTTTTTAACTTATATTTTATTGTTAAAATCTTTGATAAAGTCAAATATCTCTGTTACTATTAAAGCTTTTTACTTGAAACTCAGAATATTAATTTACTATTAAAGTCTACACCAGGACACACAAATCCCGTAACTCTGATTTGAATTTTGACAGAGTTATGTCCCTTTTTAACTTGGATATTTTTTTTTTACTGGCAAAGCTCTAATTTAGAGTCAAGCACTGAGAAAAGTCGAGCGCGATGTCTTATGGACAGCTCTTGTTGACTAGGATTTTTATGCCCCCGAAGGGAGGCATATTAGTTTTCAACTGTCCGTCCGTTAGTTCGTTCCTTCATTCGTCACAACGTTAACTTTTTGCATGAAGGCACTTTACTCATGAACCACTGCACCCAGGACCTTCAAACTTCACATGCTGATAGTATGTATTGAGTACACGGCCCCTACTGACTTTATGGTCACCAGGTCAAAGGTCAAGGCGCTGCGGAGGCATTTGTCACCATTAGTGACAGCTCTTGTTTTTACTGGCAAAGCTCTAATTCAGAGTCAAGCACTGAGAAAAGTCAAGCGCGCTGTGTTATAGATAGCTCTTGTTGACTTTTGTATTCATTCAATTGACAAGGCTGTTGAATAGTGGAGCATTGCTGTCCTCCAACAGCTCTTGTTAATGAATTGTGTCCCCTTTTACTTTGAATTAAGGTAATTTTGATGCATTTTCACTATATTATAGTTATTACTAAATGGATTTG
>NW_026461787.1:0-6683 GCF_021730395.1 Mercenaria mercenaria
GTATATTTGTAATTACATCCCGTATACTCCCGTATTTCGAAATATACGGGACCGTACACTCCCGTATATTGACCCTTTTTTCGCAGTGTTAAGTAAAGATTGTACCATCATTTTATCAATTAAACTTTTACTGTTACGTAATTATAGGCTATTTTCAGATCGATTCTAGTCCAAAGTAGAGTGAGCCCCATATTTTGAAACCTATTTTGCTTACTTTTATCGTGAAAGACATATGTTTTTTGTCTTCTGTCTGATCAAATAAGCAGTTTTACTAACTTTACATGCATAGATAAATTCCTTCTAATCCATATCATCCATTTATTTCATGATAGATAAATTATTTATATTTATGTATTTTATCATAAAATATATTTTACTGGGAAATGTCTTTCAAGGTGGCGGCATTCTGATAGATTTGCCAAAGATACTGACTTTTAACGGCTCATTTTTAGATCGCATTATTTCATTGGTGTTACACTTTTTCTTGCCAAACTAATTGTCTATAAATATAAGTGAGCCACTGGTAAAAACCTTAACTTTTACGCCTACGTCAAAAGTAATAAAACTCGAACTACTCTTTGTAAACTGCTACGCGACTAGTAAAGCTTAGTCGCACGATACTGTATGCCTGATAATGTAATACTACTGAAAGGAAATGCACTAATAATTATTAGTGTTTCAAAAGAATCGACAGTTATTTAAACAGTAACGAATATCTGATTACTATAGATACTTGGAACTGTTTTACGTCAGAAATAATATGTTTTGATGTATTGTTATGGACTATTGAAATCAGTTAGGAAGTTTATTAATAATTTCTAGCCATCTATATTGCTCATTACAGGCATGAACTTAAAATTGTCTTGACTTTAATTTCTTCCACCGGCCATTAATGACTTAGCACCTACGGGGGTTAAAAGTGGTGTCATACCAGTGAGATTATCTTATAGGAACCCAACACAGCTAATAAAGAATAATCGTGTACTACATGCAAAAGAGGGACGTAACATTCCGAAGATATGTAAACAAAAGTATCAATGTACTAGAAGAATAATTTAAAAATAATAAAAACAAACAGTATCACAGTATGAACTTATCACAGGGCTTATAAATAGCAATAAATACATAAATAGCGACATAGATGAATAAATAAAGAAAGATTGAAATAAAATAGTATTGTTACTGTTAAGTATTAACAATTAAAAGGAAATTAAAGAAAAAACATTCTGAAGAGTTATAAAAGAAGAACAAACACAACTGATTATTTTTCATTTATTTGCTGATAAAATATGGCTGACTCGGACAGTGAAGTAACATTCAATATTAACAATCAAAACTAGGAAGAAGCATGTGGCTCTGCTCAGTTTCCAGAACCACAAGGACTACCTTCATTTTCATATAATTCCTTCTGCTGGTCACTTAGGTGCCGAAAAATGTTAGCAAGAATCCAGCAATAGTTTTATTGGCCAGCAATGAAATGCTGCGTACAAGATTACTGCAAACAGTGTGACATCTGCCAGGTGCAACAGACAGCACAGCCTGCACACGCACCACTTGGTCATGATCAGGCTCCGGTATATTATTATTATTATTATACCTACATTTAACTGGTCCAAACCCAACAACACTAAATGGACTGAAGCAGTAGCTTTAGCTAATATGGAAGCAGCCACTGTAGCAAATGCCTTTATAAGTAACTTTGTAGCCCGATTTAGTGTACCTCTTACTGTCCTCACTTATCAAGTTCAAATTTCGAGTCAAAACTCTTAAAAAAAGGAAATGTGTCAGTGACAAGGTATAACCAAATTCCGAGCCACTGTCATAAGACCGCAAACGAATTCGGTTGTAGAGCGCCTTATCCGTACTATTAATACCTTGTTATCATCGTTCTGGACAAAGCAACAAAATCTGCGGGATCAATATCTTCCGCAGTTTTTAATGGCATACCGCGTCTCACCATATGCAAGCACAGGGATATCGCCAAACAGAATGGTTTTCGGTCATGAGGTCATGTTACCAATGGCAGCAATGATTGGTCATCCTGAGTCAACCAATATCCTTACTGGTGGTCCCTACATCACTGAGTTGAAAAAGAAAATAAAAGTGGCCCATGATATTGCAAGAGAAACCCTACAGACATCTGCAAATTATCGTAAGCGCTATTATGTTGTAAAATCAAAAGCTAGGATTCTTGAACCAGGACAAGCTGTATGGCTTTTTGATTCTAGAACTAAACCAGGTGCTTCCTCATAATTAGCACCAACATGGAAAGGCCCTTCCTAGTTCAGAAACGCATTAATGATTTAACATCACTAGTTAAACAAAAGAAAATTCCAATGCCACATTGACCGGTTTCTGAAGTACCACGGAAATGCTCTCCTAAAGTGTTTAAATGTGTTAAATTTTAGACAAAAATGGTACAATGAACTCAAAAGTGAAAATAGACAAATGAATTAATGTGAAACTGTTACATGCTATATAAAAAGTTATGTTTGTTCTATATGTTAAAGTAGAAAAAGGGTGGAAGAATAAATAGAAAGTAAGACGGAACAATAAAATACAAAAATAAAACACAGAACAGACAAAAACAGAGACAATAGGTAGTTAAATAGTTTTAATATCACAGAATACTAGTATCACGGACAATAATGCTTATTTCTAGTGATAAAACAACATACATATATAAATAACAGTTTTGTGATATATATAATTATATAGCTATTTCATAAAAAAATGACTGTTTTGTGAAAAAGTCAAGATCGCGGCAACTTAAAGGAATTGAGCAGAAAAGGGTATGCACAATAATGAATTGGAATGTAGAAGCTGAGAAACAAATGATGATCTCTGTAGTGTTAGAAGAAAAGGGCGGCGCCGGCTGGTTGATTTCGTTATGGGCATGATTAGCTGGCCATGTCACTAAGCGTGTCGTATGGTAAAGAGGAAACTGCAGCGCGAATATAACTTAGCCTTGTTGCAGATTAGCGTTTTTGAAATCTAAAATCTGTTTGACTATGTAAAGCGCAAAAATGGAACAATATATTTAAATCTAAAGACAAATTCCAAGGCAGTACAGACAAATCAGTGCTAATTAAAACCGTTCTGTATTGGGCTAACCAGCCACTTAATTTGCCGGATACAGATGAAAATAATCAATTTTGGACATGCATAAGAAAATATTCTGTTCTTAATAAGCCAAATATTCTTCCCCACAAAAAAGAAAGGAACAAAAAAATAAGTGAACGAAAAGACAAAGTTAGGAATTGTTGAATGTTGTCTTACATTTGTTGTAAAAATAACCTGTAACAAAATGTAAGTTCAAGACAGTATAAGTTATCATGGATACAGAGGCCCTCGTGTGAAGATATAGCTCTTCTTAAACTTAATATCTTGTAGGATGTCTATGCAGTGTTGGCTTTGCCCGGGCATATTTGCCTCAAGGAAGAACCATGTCGGTGGAGGAGTCAACCAACGCCTGAAGGTTATTTGCCCCTGATGTATAGAGGTGGAGAAAGTGAGCAACAGGTCCTGGGGAATTTAAAGAAACTCGTAAATCAAAAGCACCATGGACTAGTTAATACGTTATCGACCACTTTCTTTGCAGAGGCATCAGGGTTCTACGTCTCTCTGTACCCCTCTGACTATAGGAAAATCATAAAGCCAGCTGCTGAAAACTCTCAGGATGCCATTGCAATAAAGAACAATGTAAGGCTCTGGCACACTATCGTTAAAATCCCAGTAAAGACTTGAGCAAATGGGAAGCCGGATGGTTCAAGGCGGAAGCACATCCTTACAAACTGAAGGTTATTTTAAGTCTGAATCCAGACAGTATGGCACGGGATAGAATCAGTTATGCACACAGCTCTACTAGGCCTAGTTTGATATGTGAAAATAAATTTTATAAAAAAGTTACACCGATATTAAATAATATACATGTATTGAAAATAGTACTAAGTTAAGGCAATACAACTTATCGACCAATATTCTGACCATAGCAGTATTGCTGGTGCATATTTCTAAATTGATGCCACTCAACCCCCACACACAATAAACTATTTCTGGATCCAGTCCTGCCTATGGCAATGGAATCTTAAACAAATATCAGATGAAAAACATGGGTAGAGTTAAAAACTAAAAACTAAACATACGAAATATCTCATTTGTAATTTGTACAGACAACCTCAAGCATCTATAGACTTCTGGATAAAACTTAACAATTCCTTAGAAAAAGCTCTTGATATGTGTGATAGATTAATGTTAGTAGGAGATATAAATGAGGACCAACTGAACATCAACAATCACAAATTTAAAGATATTCTTCTAATCAATGATTTACATAACATAATTAAAGAACCAACAAGAATTTCAAATCATTCATCGACCCTTATTGATCCTATTGCTATTACTAATACCATTGAAGTTTACAATTCCGGTGTCTTTTTAACTCCGGCAGAAATAAGTGACCATTTTGGAACTTATGCATATATAAAATACCCGGTAATTTTGATGAACTTAATAATTTGATTCAAAGCAATGACTGGTCATTTTTAAGTTCGAATTCGATAGATGTGGCATGTGAATCTTTTACTAACGTTTTTATCGAATTAGCTAAACAATGTATTCCGACATCTCTTGTTACAATAAGACCACATGATAGACCATGGTATGATTCCGAAATTCGCAGAGCTTCAAGAAAACGTGACCGTTTAAAGAAAAAAGCTCTGCAGACTAATAGTGTATCTGATTGGAATTCTTTTAAGCGCATTAGAAACAAGGTAAACAACTTAAAGCATCATGCTAAGGAAAGTTTTTATAACAATTTAGAATTTTCTTTGGAGGAAACAAAATCGACCAGTTCGAAGTTTTATTGGAAAACAGTAAAAACGCTTATTAAAAACTAGGGATGGGAACGAATATTCGGATATTCGAATATTCGAAAATCGGCCGAATATTCGAATATGAAAATCAAATTCGAATATTCGTAAATTAGTGTATATTAAGTATAGTTTATTTGGAATATTTCAGAATAAAACCGTTTGTTCTGTCGTGTTTGTTTATCGTATATCAAAAGATGTCCAATTAACAAGAAAAAGGCTATGCATAAGTGGCAGGGGCTACCGTTACGGATTAACAGTTTGCAACAGGTGTAAATGTGATATATGTCAAAAATGGTCCAATTAACAAGAAAGTTGCAATGCATAATTGACAGCGAGTGGTCATCGTTACGGATTAACAGTTTGCACCAGGCGTAAATGTGATATCTTTTTATCTTTTGTTCCTTTTATATTGGCGCCTGTTTTACGTAACAAATTTTAGATTTTTTTTTCAAAAACAATACCAAACTTGTAGATATTGGCGATATTTTTGCAAAATTTGTTTAACATTTCATACCGTCAACTGAAACGGTTTTCAACCACAGCACCCGGGCAATCGGCCGTATTTGGAATAAATTTTGAAGTAGTTTATAATAAAATCAAGAAATAATATATGGTCATGTTGAAGGAGGTTTAGTCTGCCTTCGTTAAGTTTGTCGGCTTTTTACTCGCCGATTGAAAATTTTCAAAATGGCGGCGGTAATACAACAGTGCGACACGTGCTTGAATTGGACGACCTGCTATTTATAGATAACGTTGCGACGGTCTAAATTTTAATCGATTTGAATGTTTCTTCTAAAAATCTGAATTAGTTAAATATGTTCATGATTATACTCACAGAGTCGTGAAATAAAACACTAGGATCGGCGGGTCTAACTAGGTTATGGTTCGGGTTACCCGAAACAAACATTTTTAGGCCTTATTACGTACGATGATTCACGTTTTATACAGCGGAATATATTGTGTATATGCCAATCAATTAATAAAGATTTAAAAAATCCATTAAAACATGCCGAATATTCGAATATATTCGAATATGGCAAACCGAATATTCGAATATTGATTTCAGTATTCGTTCCCATCCCTATTAAAAACAATAGTAGTGCTAGCAACAATAATATACCAACATTATTTTGTCGAAAATAATGGAGATGATATTTACTATACCACTGATAACGAAAAGGCAAACTGTTTTAATGAGTATTTTTCCTCTGTGTCAAGAGTTGATGATTCTAATGCACATTTACCTAACTTCATGTTAAAAACAAATTCTACCTTACATATATCTCCTATAACTGAAAGTGAAATTGCTGACATTATATCTTCATTATTAACTAATAAAGCTGTAGGGTCCGGACCATATAAGTCATAGGTTACTTAAAGGAAACACGTTTAACAGTTGCAAAACCTCTTAGTATCATATTTAACAGATCTGTTCATGAAAGGGGTTTATCCAGTGCTTGGAAACTTGCTAAAGTAATGCCCCTTTTCAAAAAAGGAATAAAAAATAATCCATCGAATTACAGACCTATTTCCTTAATAAGTTGTGTCGGAAAAGTCATGGAAAGAGTAATTTTTAAACATATCTATAACCATTTATACTCCAATAATTTGATCTATTCCCTACAATCTGGCTTTTTACCTGGTCATTCAACTGTCTTTCAGCTAGTAGATATGTATCACCGACTATGTGAATCTTTTGACGAGAGAAAATCAACTTGCATTGTTTTCTGTGATATATCTAAGGCATTGATAGAGTTTGGCACCATGGTCTTCTTTTAAACTAAGCAACACGGCCAATGTACCTTTCTT
>NW_026461788.1:0-5531 GCF_021730395.1 Mercenaria mercenaria
TCTTGAGACAATGCCTGCCATATTAACATTAAACGCTTTAAAAAGTTTGTACATTTTTAGATGAAAAAAAACAAAAAAACAAAAAAACACCACAGAATACAGTATTTTATTATTTTATTTTGTTTGTAAATAAGTGAGATATTTATGGTAGTGACTGATTCATGACATTTCTTCTTATTGGTCCACATTCCAACCAAAATAGTTGAGTGTTTAGCAAAAACAGGTAATATACAGGGTCTATTTAGGCCACAATTAAGACTCTTAAATTTCGACTTTTCATTCCAAGTATGTTTTCATATCAAGACCCTGCTAATTAATGCTTTTTGGCTCCAGCCCCACCATTTGAACTTTATTTCAGTTGGCTAGGTCCCGAATGAAAAGAAAAAATGGCACAAATAAAACCCGATAATTTGCAGCAATTTATGTTGTGCATTAGATGCTTTCATATTGTGCCATTCCAAGTGCACAGTTAGTGAAAATTTTGACTTTTACGGATAAACTCAATGTAATACTTATAGGTTATTAGATTTGTATTGTGAAATATGCAAGAGTTCTGCAGTGGAAATATTGCGTGACTTTAAGAGCGCAACATTATTCCGCGAAGAACAAGTGCATATCTCCTGTTGCAAACCTAATAATCTTTTTATTACATATGCATCTGTAGTTATAATTATTATAACTAGAGCACCGCCTTGCGGGTGCTGACACTCATCTGATTCTTTTGTCTCTGAATAACAGAAATATTATCCAAAAGGGGCCATAATTTTTGCAAAAAGCAATGCAGAGTTACAGTATTTGCTGTGCAGAGTCAACTTTTAATGACAAATAACTGCTTCAAGTTTTAAAGCAATAGCTATGATTGCTAAGCAGAAAAGTTGACCTAAACATAAAACTTAACCAAGATATCTGATATTTTCTAAGTTCAAAAGGGGCCATAATTCTTGCAAAAAGCAGGATTTCTTGCCGTGCAGAGTCAGCTTTTGATGACGAACAAGTGTTGCAAGTTTTAAAGCTATAGCTTTCAGCCTTTGATACTTTAGGAGAAAAACTGACCTAAACATACAACTTAACCAAGAAATATGATATTTTCTAAGTCCAAAAGGGGCCATAATTCTTGCAAAAAGCAGAATGGTGTAATGTTTCTTGTTGTACAGAGTCAGCTTCTGATGACAAACAAGTGTTTTAAGTTTCAAAGCAAGAGCTTTGATAGTTTAGGAGAAAAGTTGACCTAAACATAAAACTTAACCAAGAAATCTGAAATTTTTAAAGTCCAAAAGGAGCCATAATTCTTGCAAAAAGTAGGATGGAGTTGTTTCTTGCTGTACAGTGTCAGCTATCGATGTTGAACAAGTGGTGCAAGTTTTAAAGCAATAGCTTTTATAGTTTAGGAGAAAAGCTGACCTAAACATAAAACTTAACCAGGCAACGCCAATGCCGACGCCAATCAAGTGATGACAATAACTCATTTTTTTTTTCAAAAACATTAGATGAGCTAGAAATGATATAAACTTGTTCTTAAACCTGAGTAGAACTGAAAATTTTAAATGTGATCGTATACATGAAACTGATGTCACAAATGACATCACACACCCGATAGGAAATTTGAACATCGATGTTGAAAAATATTGACATTTGAGGTTCCAATGAAACTTAACGAAGTTAATAAATGAGTATGTAATAATACATTACATGTAATTTTTCATCTCTCAGTTTATACTTGAATTTGACAGAACCTTTGGGATGATATTCTGTGCTAAGAAAACATACTGGTATGTATTGGTCTATATACCAGTATGTAATGGTCCATATACCGGTATCTTTGGGATGGTATTTTGATCTAAAAATACATACTGGTATGTACTGGTCCATATACCAGTATGTACTGGTCCATAACATGTAGATGTATAAAAGACAATTGTGTAAAATCATTAACTAGAACATACACTCTTGCATGGAAACTGTAACAGACCAGTATTTTATCTTTTTATCAAGGACTGTTCACCTATCACTTCTGATGAAAATACTTATAAAAAATAAAGAAAAGATGAAAAGCTATTATATTTTATTATCAAATACAATGAAGCATACAGATGTGAAATGCTTTTCTCTTTCAGACAGATTCACCATGACAAAATAACAGTGCAAATTGAGCAGAGTGATTGTTGTTCTCTTTGCATGTTGCACAAATGTTTAAAAAAGGGAGACAATTCCATAAAGGGATCATCTCGAGTTATAGTTCCTTGCTACTGCACTCCCTCCCACTGACCTTTATCAATATCTCAAGTATGAAGTCAATATCTTACATAGTATTCAAGTTATAGCCTGGAAAAGGCTTTCAAAAAAGGAAGACAATTCAAAAATGGGAACACTTGAGTTTAGTTCCTTGTTACTGCACTCCCTCTCACTGACCTCTAACAATATGTAATGTATGAAGTCAATATCTTACATAGTATTCAAGTTATGCCCTGGACAAGGTTTTAAAAAAGGGAGATAATTAAACAAGAGCTGTCACAGGAGACAGCGCGCTCGACTATTTCAATGCTGGATAGTGAAACTGGGCACATCTGAGGAAACTACAGCTGTCACTGGAGTGTTTAATGACTCCAATTGTGGATGAACATATTGCACAATAGCCTGAGTCTATGTCAAAAATATCAACTTAAAGTAATAAGCGAGGTAAAGATAAAATGTATCAAAACACTATATAAGTATATCCTAAGCAAAAAGGGGCATAATTCATTAAATATTGGTTCCAGAGTTATGCAGCTTGTGTCATATAGTGTGGGTGATGATGTTGAACAACTATTTTAAGATTGAATCAAATCTATTCAGTAATAACAGAGACAGAGTGAACGTTTAACCTAAGATTCTAAGTAAAAAGGGGGAATAATTAATGAAAAATTGGTGCCAGAGTTATGCACCTTGCATCGTATGGTGTGGGTGATGATGTTGAACAACTATTTTAAGTCTGAATCAAATCCATTCAGTAATAACAGAGACAGAGTGAAAGTGCATCAAAACTTTAACCTAAAATTCTAAGTAAAAAGGGGAAATAATTCATGAAAAATTGGTCCCAGAGTTATGCACCTTGTGTCATATGATAAGGGTAATGATGTTGAACAATTGTTTAAGTTTGAATCAGATCCATTCAGTAATAACAGAGATAGAGTGAAAGTGCATAAACTTTAACCTGAAATTCTAAGTAAAAAGGGGAATAATTCATGAAAAATTGTGCCAGAGTTATGCATCTTGTGTCATATGATGTAGGTGATGATGCTGAACAACTATTTTAAGTTTGAATCAAATCCATTCAGTAATAACAGAGGTAGAGTGAAAGTGCACCAAAACTTTAACCTGAAATTCTAAGTAAAAAGGGGGAATAATTCATGAAAAAATGGTGCCAGAGTTATGCACCTTGTGCTATATGATGTGGGTGATGATGTTGAACAACTGTTTTAAGTTTGAATCAAATCCATTTAGTAATAACAGAGATAGAGTGAAAGTGCATCAAAACTTTAACCTGAAAATCTAAGTGAAAAGGGGGGATAATTCATAAAATATTGGTGCCAGAGTTATGGCCCTTATGTCAGATGATGTGGATGATGATGAGGAATAAGTATTTCAAGTTTGAATCAAATCCATCAAGTAATTACAGAGATAAGTTGAAAAAAGAGAAAGTGCACCAAAACTTTAACCAAGATGGGTACGCGGAAAGACGCTGACGCCGACGCCGGGGCCAGTAGGATAGCTCTCCTTATACTTCGTATAGTCGAGCTAAAAAATGAGACCACCTACAATTATGTTTACTTGTTACAACTGACCTTCTATACTTTTTGAGTTATCCTCCAGACAAAAAGTGTGACAGACGGAAAGACCAGGTTGCGAGTTAAAGCTCCCTCCTTATGGCAGAATAACTAGAGCTATCACTTAATGTGACTCATACCCCTCAACAGCTGCTACTTGTCAGAACATATATTATTTGTCAGTCAAGAGTAATGCATGGGAAACTAAAAAAAAGTTCTGTCACAAAAGGGATAGAAATTTTATCAAAATTAGTCATTGGGAAGAAAATGCTTGTTAAGTCACAATCCAATACCTGTGTTGGTTTCAGACACATTAGGCCATACCAAATTGATTAATAGTTCTTCGGAAAATTTTCAAAAAAAATAGGAGCGGGCGAGCGAAATTTTTATTTTATTTTTTTTTTCTCAATTTTGATTTTTTCTGAGGCGGGTAGATTTACATGGAGCGAGCGGGCTTTTTTTATTTTTTTTTCCCACCTTGAACCCTTGAGGAGGCGGTTATGATTATATATAAAGTTAACATTTCTTTAGAAATAACACAGAAATCAAACATTTACAGTGTGGGTAACACAGTATATAGCTTTTCTATATGTTTTAAAGACTACATGAATGCTTTTGCAAATAAATTCTTGCCAAAACTCACTGAATCACTTTATTTTTTTTATTTTGTAATTTTAATTACTAAGAAATGAGTGTCTTATTTTTAATTTTGATTTTTCTACATTAATCTGAAGACGTGCCTATTTAATGGCAAAGGATGAGGAATATTTAAGACAAAACAGGCACATGATTGTGTGGAATAACATTTCTTCTGAAACACAGTTAGATGGCTTTCACACATGAACAAATTTGTGCCCCTAGTGGAACTCCAACCCATAGAGGTGACAGGGGAAGTAATAAACCACTTGACTAAACGGAGACCAAACGGAGTTGGGCATACAGATGCTTCAACATTGCTCGAATCCCTTTAGAATAATTTCTTAACAGATCATGATCAGGCTAGCTTAAGCTTTAGTGGTAGAGATTCATTTCAGGCAAAAATAATAACAGACGGACAAAGAATGATCCCAATATGGCCACCCTTAAAAGTGTTGTTTGTTGTGCTTTGACTGAACTTGAAATTTAGAGTTGGGGAAGTCTGTTTTTTTTTCAGTTTCTTTCGTTCAATCAATTTACAGCCAATTTTAGATATATCCTGGCGTCATGTGTACAAACAGGCAAAACTGGGGTTACAAAAGGACAGATTTTGTTTGGAATTATTTTCATATCAACACTACTTATTTGAAAAGCTAAACAATTTTTAAATTGATTAAATGCGTTTTGAAAGAATATCTGACTGCTGTACTAAAGAAGTTACGTTCAAAAAGATTTGGGCCGAGACAATGTGATAGGTCGGTCAGGATCTGTGAACAAATATTTTTTTAAGATAGTAGTTGGCCTCAGCTTTGGGCTCTAGATCTAACATGCTGAATTAAACAACTGATAACAAATGGTTTGAAAACTTTATATCTGAACAATATTTCCAAATATTTTTAACTGCATCCCCGTGCACGTCTTACAAGTCAGGGCTTTTTCAGGGGGTTTTGGGAAAAAGGCCCCTGGTCATATTGGGAATTTTTAACGCGGTAAATTGTCAAATTTGGGAAAATATACTGACAAATTAAGTGAGTTTTTAATTAATATATATTAGTTTAAATTTTCAGTTTCAAATTTTACCGGTAGTGGATC
>NW_026461789.1:0-71900 GCF_021730395.1 Mercenaria mercenaria
GATCCTATTTCCCGACTATTTAATTATAATTACCTGAGACCCCGTAAAATGATGTCACTTGATGTGACCTTACCTACTTTCTTGTTTTACTCGACTATTTGAAGAAAAAATGACTACCACTCACACGGCGTGGCTCGGCGTCAACCTTGGTTAAGTTTTTCGTACCAGCCAAATTTTGAAAAGTTTTGGATAAAGCTTTTAAACTTTAAAAACCCTTTTTACCCACCATGGCCATTTAGGGAAAAGTACATAACCCACCCAAGGGTTTTGGCTGAATTATGGGGCCCCCTTTTTATTAGAATCTGGTTAATTTTTTTTACCATTTCAATTTTTTGACCCAAAAATCTTTTTAAGAAAAGCTTTGAAAATTTTAACACTTGTTAACTCACGTGGCCATTTGGCAAGAGTCATAAATCCCTCAAATATTTTGGGGGAATTAGGCCCCTTTCACTTAGAAATCTTGGTAAATTTTTTGTACCCGTTCATATTTTGACAAAATCTTTGAGAGAAGTTTTAAACTTTTAACCTTGTTTCCATCCCTGTCCGTTATAGGCAAAAAAATAAATCCCTCAGGATTTTGGCTGAAATTTTGGGCCCTTTTTTACTTAGAAAAACTGGTTATATTTCGTCCCCTTCTATTTTTCAAAGTCTTTTTAGATAAAGCTTTTAAAAATTTACCCTGTTAACCCCCCTATCAGTTATAGGAAGAGAATACTCCCCAAGGATTTTGGGTGAATTTGGGCCCCTTTTGACTTTAAAACTGGGGGTTTAAATTTCGTTCCGTTTTAATTTTTACAAAGTCTTTTGAGATAAACTTTGAAAACTTTCAAAACTTTTACCATCACCATATCATGTTTTTGGCAAAAGGACATAACTCCTCAAGGGTTTTGGCTTAATTTTGGCCCCCCCCTTTTACTTAGAAACTTGGTTAAATTTTCCGTACCCGGGTTCAATCTTTTGGAAAGTTTTGCATATGGCTTTGAAACTTTTTCACTTGTTTAGATAATATCTCTGTCTGTAAAAGAGTACATAACTCGTCTCTATTTTGGTGAAATTTTGGCCCCTTTTGGACTCGAAAATTGGTTCTGTTTTTCATACAATCCCCTTTTGTAAAAAATTTTGACATATGGGTTTTAAACTTGAACATTTTTTTCATTAGGGGGGGTTTCCCTCTGTAGGCAAGATACTATATTTTGACTGAATTTTGGGGGGTTTTTTGGGGCTTTGAAATTGGGTTTATACATTGCCCTTTAGTGCAAGACTTACGAAATCAAAGAAATACAGGAACATTTTTTGTTAATCTATTTATTTTTTTGTCGAAAATTGTGGAAAAATTTTGCCCCCCTTTCTCATTTTCGAATGTCAGCGCGCTGTCATCAGACAGTCTTTTTTAAGAAAGCCTTGAAATTTTTATGACTTTCACGTTTTGCCACAATCTAAAACTGAATTTATTGGCCTGAAAGTGACCCATATTTTCTTAAATTTTTCATCAGTTTTACATTTGAACATGTAGCTCATATACTCAGGGACGATCCCCGGGTCATCATGACCCTCTTGTTAATTTTTGTCTGTTTAAAAGAAATCTTTCAGGAATTTAAGATCCCGGACAATTCAAGGTATTGTTATATTTAAATATTCTGTACCAAATTTTGACTTATTTTCCAATCGACATCTTTCACACTTTAATTGGAGTAAAATTACAATTTAAACATCTATAGCCCTGTGACAAAGTGTTTAAACCATTTTGTGCAATTCAAAGTGTAATAATTACTTTTGTCTGTTTTTCATACCTATCAGTAAATTTTTTTCATGGCTGATCCCGTTCTGAAAAAATATATGTCGATCTTTTATTGTAATAAAAACAAAAATATTTCAAATTCATATATAGGTCTTATGATTTAGGCTATTCTTAAAAACCAAAAACTGGTCCACGCAAAATGAAATGGAGCATAAAAAAACATCATCTGTCCGAAGGAGTGAAACAAAATTTTAAATGAATTTATCAGAAAATTTTTTTTTGCATTTTTGAAGGATATTATAAATTATTAATTTTGGGAAACGCAGTAGGAAAATAAAATATCAAGCCGAAACATTTTTGTTTTGTCTAAAACAAAATTTGTCCGATTTGTATTTAAACTTGGTGATTTTGATTTAGTTTCCCAGTGCTTAATGGACTAAGTTTAAAATCTCGCAAATAGCTGACAACTTCCACTCACAAACACAAATTTGGGGGTGGGAAATATCATTTCAAATGAATCATTGCGTAACAGTCATGAGAACATTCACTTTGCAATGTGCGTAACTGAACACAAAACTGTGTAAAATTTTTTACTTTCCCCATCAAATTGAAGACAGTCTGAAAAGTTAAAATAGATAAGGTTCTTTTAAAGTTCGTTTAATACTGTTTGGGAAACTTACTGTGCAAAAATTTTGGGTTTATATATATAAATTATAGGTTTTTGCCCTGAAAATGACTGTTTTGATTGGAAGTGAAAAAGTCCCCTTCAGTTTTTTTGAAAATGAAAGTAAAAAAAAGTTTCATGAAATGACAGAAAGGGTGAGTGCTATCATTTGGGTTAAGGTCATGGTTGCAAATCCAAAAGGCCCGTCAGTGGAGGGCCCACTAGTCCCAAAATTGGGCTTAAGAGCATAGTCAGAAAAAATTGACTGCACCAGTCTCTGTCTGAAGGCCAGCTTGCCCAAAAAAGATGGGAGTTGTCCCTGGAGCCCGTCAGTTTGTACATGGTCACAAGGCGACTTCATTCAAAACCCAAGGTATTAGGTGAGCTAGGAAAGTCCCTTCTTCAAATTTTAGTTTTTACCTGGTTTAAAGGGTTGAAATATGGGATTGGCAACTTGATCTTTAGACTACAGGCCATTGGGCCTTTGTATTATAAAAACCCTTTAAAAATAGGATGAAAAATTTTGCATAGCGTTTGCTATGAAACAAAACTTCACTTATTTTAAAATTGAGGTAAATTTTTGGCAAAGGGGTTTTGCTTTTGTTTTGTAAATGGGTTAAAAGGGATGCACCCGAAAATCTTTTGCATGGGGAATTTTTTTTCATTTTTATACCCGTTTTTTGAAAAAGGGGCGTATTCTGTGAACACCTTGGGGGCTGGGGGGTCTGTCCATACTGCCACTTTTAATCAAACATTTTCATTAAACTTCAGAAAACTTTGGGGCAATTTTTGGGGGATAAATTTCGGCCAAATTTGATAACCCCTAAAATGCTAGGCTCTCTTGGATTTGGCCCCTTTAATAACTAAAAAAACTGCAAATTTAGACTTAGTCTCTTAAGTTTAATAATTTTCGTGGGTATTCCCTCTTCCCAAACTTGCGTCAATGGTGGGCAATATCTCGGCCAAGTCGATAATCAGCCAAAAAATCCAGGGCAGTCTTTGATTTGGCCCTTGAACTAGGGGAAGTTTTTGACGGGCGTTTTTGTGACGTCTCACACTTTGGTATTGATAAGAAAATTTAAAATTTAAATGGGGGAAGTTTTGGTACTTTAATTCAATTCAAAAAAACAAAACTGTCAGAAGTCCTTTGGAAGCATAGAAAGCAACCCAAACAACAACTAGCAACTTGGTCGTTCATGAAAAGGGGGTTGGAAAAATGCGACACCCCCCTGCCCCCACATGGCTTAGGCGGAACTTACTACCCCTGAACACGAGCGGTCGATACCCAACAAAAAGGGGGCCATTAAAATTTATAAAACACTGAATCCCTAACACTATTGTAAAATTGGGGTTTTGTAGACAGCGAAAATTGTCCTTGTAAAAGGTGTAAATATTTACAACAGACAAATCTAGAGTTTCTGAGGACTGCAGGGGCACAGCCCTTTGTTAATCTACAAAAAACCCAATATCTGGCCTTTGGGTTTTTCCCCTTATATGCAGTCAAAAAATGGGATTTCCCGCAAGTATGAAAATTTAAAAAAAGCTACAATTATCAATCTTTATCTTTGTTTGACTTTACACCCTGGCAGGGCCCCCCCCTCAGAAATTTTATTTAAAAGAAAACCGTTTAGAATGAAATTGTTGTCATGGAAGCTAAAAAGAGTGCTATCGGAAGAGGGGGTGCCCTTCCGTTGGTTGAGGGGGGGTGGGGGGGAAGGGGTCAAACTCTCTCCCCACCCGCCTTGGAAAGTTTGAAATATGCATAGTTGGAGGGGGAAGGGGTTTTCCCCCTGGAAAATTTTTTTAAACACAGGTATTGTTTTTTTTACTTGTCTTGCTGATCAAAATAAAATTTATCTTTTTATTTTCTTACAGGTGTAGCGGGGTTTCTTTTCGGGTGGCCCCGGCAGCCTTTGGGAGGTGTTGGGACGGTAAAACCAAAGGTCCGAGGTTTGAGTACCCGGGTTTAGGCTGACTTTTCCGAATGTTTTTTGGGGGCCTCCGGGATGCTCACCCTTGGAGCCCATGCGGCGAAGCAGTTTGGTGGGGGTGCACTGAATTCGGTTAAAGTCAGGGAGACTTTGGGCCCGGAGTGCCAATGCTCACAATAAAGGGGGGGTTGTAGCAGTTCTCATATGGGTCCTCCTAGCTTTTGGTAGCGTTGGTACGGGAAGCCAAAGGGCAGAGGTTTTAGTCCCCCTCTAGGGTGCAATTTTTTCCCGAGCTGTTACACAGTTTAAAATGGCCCGCTGACCTCGGGCATTTCTTGGGCTAAATTTTGAGAAAATATTATTCCCGTCCAAAACAGTTTCATGAATCTGAAGGGGGGGGTGGGTGGGGGGGGGGGCTGCATGGCCCCGGTCAGGCCAATGTCCCTGGGTCCGGGCCAGATTTGTACGACTTCGAGAAGAGAGTACTCAAAAATGTGCACTTCTAAATTTTTAAATTAAATTTTTGAAATTGAATTTAACCTTGAGGGCTTTGCTATTGTGAGTGACTGGTGTAAAAACATATGTGTTACATAATAATAAAAATTCGAACTCTTAGCGTTTTTCTTTTTTATCATATAAAACACTACCCGAATGTATCATCGTTCTCTTGCTTCGTATTTTCAAGTCTTTTACGAAAAAGAGAAAAACCTCCAAAATTTTTTACAACGTTTTTTGTTTACTTTCCCCGGGCTCGATTCAGACTTTCAGCGTTTGTAACACCTCCGTTTTTGGCCCAAAATCGTTCCCATTTCTCATCTCACGGTTTTTTTCAAAAAGTACATCGAATGATATCTACTTACGTCGGTCTTGGTTTTATCGGTATCGACGAAAAAAACGAAAGGCGAAAATGATGGGCGCCCCCCATCTGTTTACGATTTCTTAGCGATTTAAAGTGCCCTGACCAGTCTTAAAAATTACAAAAAAAATAGAATCTTAATAATTTGTTTTTTAAAACCCCCAAATTGTTAAAATCAACGTAAGTCAGATCTTTCGCTAAAATTTCGTAAATTTTTTGTAAAACGGTACCCTGAAACTGAAACGTTTTATTTCTTAAAAAAGCCTATTTTTACGTAAAAAATATTCAAAGCATTTTACAAAAATAAAAAATAATTTTAAACAAAGATCAGGGATCAGATAAAAATTTTAATATATTAAATATTAAAATACAGTGATAGTGTTTTTTTTTAAATAGTATGAATGAGTTATTGTAATGTCCCTCGTTATTACAAACAAATGTATTTTTGTATTTGTTTTTAAATTGTTCATATTCGAATGAATTTACACAATAAGATCATCCAGTTCATGTTACCACAATATCTTAAAAAATCACAGTCCCAGTCTTTAAAAGAGTGCAAACCTCAGAAAGAGACTATCATCTTCTCAATGTTTAATGAATGTGCACGGATCTTTGTGAGGTGTCCTAATTGCTGACAATATATATACAGATGCGTAGCAAGTTGGGCATTTTGTTATATTAGTGATATCCGGTAAATTGTAGCACGTATGGCCTTCTTCCTTCTTTAATTATTTGTTTTTAATTATACATACGTGTTACAAACGTTTTAGAAGTCAAGTCAAGACAGTACTTTTATTCGGAGTCACAGTTTACATATTGTAAATAGATGTGAATAGATACACACACATAAATGATAAAGTTCATACGGGAGTGGTAATATTCATGTTTACTGTTGTTTAGTAGAAGTGATCAAAACAAAAACAAGTTTGTTTTTAAATAGGGAAAATAATATTAGAAGATTAAGAATAACAATAAGATAATGTCAGATTTCAATAGTGAAAAGGAAAAAAAAGTAAAAACAAAAATAGATGTTGAAAAACAATTGTTTCAAAATTATGTGGCGCATTATTTTTGTAGCGTACTATAGACGTATCTCTAAATTTGTTTATACTCGGTTTTGATTGACCGAGTTTGCAGGGCACGCAAATCCGAAACCAAACTGGACTATGTAAAACAATGAAGCATGTAGATAAGTTAGTTATCATTCTCGGAATAGGTCTTCATGGTGTTTATAGACCTGTGAGGCTATTTGAAAACCTCACTCGCTACGCTCGCTCGGTTCACAAATCTCTGCGGGTCTATAACACAATGCAGACCAATTACTCGAACAATAACTTAGTACTTAGTCTTCCGTGGAATGCATGCAAAACAAGTAAATTTTCTTTCCTAGACCTGTCCATTTAATGTATTTCTGAATACTATTGCAAGGGCATTTTTTTCTATCATTAACCAAACCAGTGTCTATCTCTATACAAGTTCGTTTGGCTTTTTCCTATGCAGACAGCCATGTAAGATTGCTCGATTTATTTTATTTATTTATTATTATAGTCTCTTCACTGTACGGTACTTCAATATACAAAATAGGTCATAGAAACAATAATACAATGTACAATGTCATTCATGTGTGAATTATAAGAGACTGAGATAAAACTGATTTCTACTATAAAAAGCCAGACAAAATTTTTAAAACATACTCATTTTTACTTTTACTGGTATTACCACTAATTAAAATTCTATATTAACTATCTTAAATCTAGGACTTAGACATATAAGTACTAAGACAGTGCCATTTAAAAGTTTTAAAAAGTATATTTAACATGAAAAGGAGATAGAACAATTGTTTACAGACTGTCCTAAATAATGTAGTGCTCGCGTACGGTCTGGTACGGCCTACGGGGCGATAGCCTGAACCCGGAACACAGCAAGAGTGATTTCCCTTGGCGCGGGCAGCACGAAAAGACGTTGCTGGTGTTGCTAGACAATATTATTTGGCTATTGTCCCAATTAGCATGAAGTACAGACTGATTCCACCTGGTAAGTTTCCCACAGTTACAATATTGGTGGCAGCGGTTCATTTTGAGCCCATATTTCGCCGACCAATAAATCGCTACCGAACTTCTATTTTTAGGCTTGGCCAACTTGCCAGTCTAAAAACGGTTGTGACTTGTGTTGGAAAAGGGACCAGGTAAGGCGTAATTGAATTTAGTCGATTACGTTCTAGGTCTAAAACACTTATTTAAGTGTAATAGGTTGAATAATTGAAAAATTATTCGACATTTCCAGACAGTTTGTTGGGACTTATACAATCGGAAATCCCTATAGTTGGCATTGTAGTTTACCTTTGTTGAAGCTTTAGGATCCTCAAAAGAATTTTTTTTGGATCATTCTGGAATTGAAATAATTTGATTTATTTCTGATTTTGTTGTTATTTTGATTTTTATCAAAGATGTCACAACAAAAGAGTCCAGAAGGTAAGTCAGTTACATCTGGTATTAGTGCACAAGTGGTTTCAATTAATTTTGCTACCCTTGAGCAATTGAGAATGATACCTGGAATTAATACAAAAATTGCCAGTGCAATTTTGTTGGTGCGTGAGGCAACGGGGAACATAACCCCGGAAGTCTTGTCCGTGCTGTGTTGCAAGAAATTTACAGAGTCTTAGCTGGGTCGAATTGATTTTACCCAGAATAAACTATGGCCACTTCAGGACAGTGATAAGGAGCCTGAGGCTAGAAAAGAGCCCAGTGCTTGGTCACAAATTAAGACCGGAAATACTCTAGCTAGGCCTGGGGATTTGATCAACCCTAGACCGAGAATGCATGCTGTATCTTCTGGTATGCAAAGGCCATTTTTGAAAACTCCGGCTGAATTCCTTGGGACACCAGCATCGGGCAGGAATAAGGTATCGTTACCAGAAACGAAACTGAATTTCAACCTTGGTGAAGGTAGCACTCCTTTTGGTGATGATGGTAATGCCAACGCAAGTAGACCATCATCAGATGGGGGAGTGGGAGCCAACTATAGTCAGCTGGCAAAGAAATTAAGTTCTTTGCAAAAGCATTTGGCATTTGATGGTAAGGGCAGCTGGGAAGCTTTTGATTTAAAGTTTTCCAGATATGCTGAGGCATGCGGATGGTCAGATGCTGAGAAATTTGAGGGCTTGTGCTGGTGTCTTACTGGCAAAGCTATGGACTATTATGTACTGATACATGATAGTGGTGAGGTGAACTCTTACCAGGGTTTACATAGTAAGCTTGAGGCGCGGTTTGGTGAGCACGAGTTGCCAGCTGCGGCTCAATTGCAATTTCAACATGCTTGCCAGGAAGAGGGCGAGTCGTTAGATGATTTTGCAGACCGGCTTTTGACACTTGCAGAAAGAGCGTTCAGAGACCTGCCAGATTCATTTGTGACTAATCAAGTCATAAGTCGTTTCTGTCAGGGCCTGTTAGATAAGGATGCAGGTCACCATGTGTTTATGCTTGATCCTATGAGTATCCAACAGGCCAAGCAGGTAGTCCGTAAATACCAACAGGCACACATGGCTATATTTGGTATGTCAAAGCACCAACCTAAGCCGTTCGAAGAGGAGGAATGGTGCGAAGAGGAGGAACATGTTTTTGCAGTGGGAGAAATGGCCGGTAGCACACAAGGGGCACCAGATAATAGGACTGTCATTGAGGCACTTAAGCAATTAGAGCTTAAATTTGAAGAAGTCATGACAGTCAGATCCAGTAGAGGTGGATCTGGTGAACTACCATAGAGGCTTTATAAAAGCAAAATCTGTTTTTTGCTTTGACAGGCAAACTTCGGTTTGTGTGGCGGGGAGTGTGGGTCAGAGCTTTTGAAGTTTTGATAAGAGGCTCTGATGCAACCGCCTGGGTTAGCCTTGCTGATGGGGATGGATGAGTTTATGCTTTACACCAATGCATGGAATAAATAGATCAGTGCATGGGTACCATAGGTCCAGGTCGGCAAGGAAAAGGTCATTGCATATGGTAATTATGGTAGTTTCTTATTTGGTAGACTTTATTGTACGGAATGACCACTCAAGTTTGAGGTGGTTCATGGGGTTCCAAGAGCCTCAAGGTTAACTGGTGAGACAGTGGTCGGAGGAGCTGTCTCGGTTGAATATTGTGCTGCAGCACGGGGTAGGTCGTGAGCATGATAAAGCTAAGGCAATGTCTTGAATGCCGGTTGGAAGCATTGCAATGAGTATCATGCTGGGACACGACTGGAGCAGTTACCTTGTGGCAGGTGTAATTACTGTTAAGAAGACAACGAAAGTTGGGGTCCTTTAACCCTGTAGACGACGCAGTGCCGTTGGTCATAGGGGACACCGAAGCTTCCATCATAGAGCGTTTGAGGGACCTAGGACCAACAAGGGCATGGGTACGACTGTCTACGGGTTTCTTGATTTAGACGACGCAGTGCCGTTGGTAAAGGGGTTACCCGGAGTTTACATCACAGAGCATCCGGGGAACCTGAGACCAACATTGGCATGGGTACGACTGTCTACGGGTATCAGGATGGAACCACAGATGACACCGAAGGTAAGAGTGGCAAGCCAGTCCTTGCAATAGTAGTCTCAGATGCGGGATGACCCTTCTGGGAAAAGTAGCCTACCAGATGAAGTAATTTTTGGTGCTGGTATAGATTTAGACTACTCCGAGGGAGTTAGTAAGCTCCTTTGTGGTAGATATGTTTAAGGATGCTGTTGTAAGCATGAACATGGACCACAAGGAAGGTTGAGACCTGGGCTGTTTAGAGCCTCGGTAATACAGTCACGTCTGGACAGTCAGGTTCAGTGCCTACTGTAGGACGACCAAGTTCACAGTCTAAGGTCCTTTCCTCTGGAAAGGACAAACTAAAGACTTGCCGTGCTTAAGGGTGCGACAGGTACCTCTGACTCTACAAAGGGTCTGGGGTCTAGCCTTCAGAATTCCATCTCGGTACCGGATCTAGGAGCTCTGAGGGATAAAACTGGACTGTATAGTTGGTGGTTCTCAGTGGAGCTGAGTAAAGTGTTGAAACAGGATTAGAGATTGCTGTTTGTTTTGGATTGGTAACGAGGTAGGACAGATCAGGCATGGTCCGATCTGTTTCGTGCCAGTCAAGCGGCTGAGTCAAATCGGTGAAACAAGGAACAATTTCTTCTGTTAGATTGTGTTTTATGTTAGTGTGACTAAGGTCAAGATGGCATACATCTTGGTATGCTGAAAAGTCTGAAGGAGGAAGCTATTGAACTCTGTCATAGCCTTCCCTCTTTGAGACATCGGACTCTGAAACAGATTAGTCCGATGAAGCCTCGTCCAAGAGACCCCAGACGAGGAAAGTGTGGTCTCACACACTTTTACTAGGATAGGGCAGGCACCGCAAGGCCCTGTCACAGAGGAGACTTGAGCTCTGCTTGGACTAGCAGTAAGGTTACCTAGGCCCCCCTCTGTTAGGCAAAGCTCAGGTAGAGGCAACTGTGTGAGGTAAGAGTCAGCCGCCTGTTTGACTAAAGGTTGTTTTATGGTAAGTGTTCGGCTGCTGACCATTCTTGGAGTAGGAACAGTTCTTATGATAGCATTGACTATCTATAGAAGAACTGAGTCTGTTTAAGCCATAGGGGCTGATCCCGGTGCACTATGGATGCGGAGATCCATGGTCGACGGTAGCGGTGGTATTGTGGCTAAAGTGACACAATACTAGTACTGGTTAAACCCAGGAACATCTCATATTTATGAGCAAGAGACCATGGTATACTTCCATGGTCTAAGGGACCATGGTATACCTCCATGGTCTAAGACACCATGGTCTACTTCCATGTGTAGGGACTACCTCCTTTCAATAGGACGGGGAGGAGTGTAGTGCTCGCGTACGGTCTGGTACGGCCTACGGGGCGATAGCCTGAACCCGGAACACAGCAAGAGTGATTTCCCTTGGCGCGGGCAGCACGAAAAGACGTTGCTGGTGTTGCTAGACAATATTATTTGGCTATTGTCCCAATTAGCATAAAGTACAGACTGATTCCACCTGGTAAGTTTCCCACAGTTACAATATTCAGACTACATTGGTACATATAAGACCATAATGTCAGTGTTATAGATACAGCTATTAAAAGGCTATCTGTTTTAAAATGTATGTTTTATTAAAAATATTTTTTAACAAGAACTGTTCGTAAGACAGCACGCTCAACCTGTCTCAGTGAATTAGAGCTTTGTCCGCAACAGAAACACTTTATAAAACTTTAACCAGAACATTCTAAGTTAAAAAAGGAGCACAACCATGTCAAAATCCAAGATCAGATCTATAGGGATCGTCCCTCCTGGTGTAGACTGACAACAGATGACCATTTCAAGTTGCGAGTCTAACAAATTTATGAAACTTAAACCAAAAAATTATAAGTTAAAAAGGGGCATAACCCTATCAAAATTAAAACCAGAATTATCCAGATTATTTCTCCTGGCATAAAACTTGATAGTAAATAATTATTTTATTGTTAAAGTCACAAGCTTTGATAATAACAGAGATGTTCAAATTTATCAAAAAACTTTTGACTAAAGAAAATTCTTACTTAAAAGGGGCATAATTGTGTCACACCTCAAACCAGAGCCATGGGGATTGTTTCCCCTGGTGTAGATCTTGGTAGCGATAACTGTTTTCCTTGAAGGCAATAAAAACTTCGAGGGTTATGACAGCGCCGTGGCAAGTGTGATAGCTCCATTTTCCTTCGACAAGTCGAGATAAATGGTATAGTGAATACCATTGCTAAAAATTGTAAAGAAAAAGAAACACTTATTGCTCAAAATGGAAATTACTTTGTATGGAATATGAGTGATTAACACTGACATTATGCATTAACCTAAAACACATGTTTTATCTAAAATATGAATATTGTTAGTACATTTAATAACTACTTTATTTATATACAAATTCATTTCTTCTCCTTAAAATATGAAAGCAGGTTTTGGCTGTAAAACGAATAAGAGCTCTGTTTGTAAAAATGAATAAAAACTTTTCATTATCAGAGTAATGCTTAAATTCTGCTTCTATAGAACTGGCTTTTCTGGACAATTCTTGTTTAAAATCACTATATAATTGACATTCAATAATGACATGTTTTCATCCTCAATGTTTTCCTTACAAAATGGACAAAGCCTTTCATTAATATCTAGTCTTTCATATCTTACAGTTTCAGTACGTATTGGCGCAACACCTATCCTAAATTTTGTAAAAGCAGCTCTATCTGGACGAGACAGAATAACTTTACAATATTGTTCTGTTTCATATTTTGATATAAACAATTTATAAGTACGTAGTTTATTTCTACCTCTTTTGCTCGGGCCATGTTGAGCATGTATGTCGGTTTTCCACCTATTAACAAATTTTTGCATGGAAGACTCAATGACTCTATCTAAAACAGATTTCTTAGACATACTCAAAAAGCGATTACACAACTCTTCACATCTAATAAGTTTAAATTTTTGACACACCAATTTTTGCATTTATTGCCATTTTGGTTAGAACAATAATCAAATATTCTACGGTTTATACGTGTTGTTAACATATTACAAACTCTATACCAGTAGTTTGAAACATTAATTAGTTGTCTCACTGGTGTAGGTCGCCATCCCATACCGCCAGCAACTGCCGCTGATGGGGCAAATTTTAATACACCAAGAAACAAACACATTGCTCTATTTTGTACTGAATCAATGCAAGAAAATGACCGGGTTCCCCAAACAGCTGTCCAATGACGGACCACACCATCGAGTCAAATAATCTTGTAAACACATCTACAGGCATACCACCCAGAATTCTAAACTTTGCAGTCAAAAGACCAAGTGCCCTTCCTGCAGATTGTGCAACATATTTAGCAGTAATATTAAAGTCCAGAAACTGATCGAATGTAAGGCCTAAATACACATACTTATCTACAACTGTAAGACTATCGTTACCACATTTAAATATATGTTTGGTAGATGGTATATGTCGTGGTCTGAAGTGAACTATATTACTCTTGTTTGGATTAACATAAATACAATTTTCATTGGTCCATTCATACAGTGTATTTAACATAAGCTGCATTTTTTTTTTTCATTCTCGATAGTAGTACAATATCATCGGCATAAAGTAAAATACAAACATTTTCATCATTACCAGTATCAATACCATATCCTAAACTTTTCATCTTCACTGCCAAATCATTAATAAAGAAACTGAACAAAATTGGAGACAGGCCACACCCTTGTCTCAAACCAGTTTTAACTTTAAACCAGTCTGTTTGGAAACAATTTACTTTAACACAGGAAGATGTACAATCATACAGTGACTTTATAGCACCATACATTTTACCATGTATACCTGTACTGCCCAGTTTCCGCCAGAGACGACCTCTATGTACAGAATCGTATGCTTTTCTGAAATCAATGAATGCTGCGAATGTGGACATTTTATATTTGATTCTAGTTTCATTTAAATTTGTTAGAGACGATAAATGATCTACAGTACTCCTTTTCTTTCGGAAGCCATTTTGTTCATCAACTAATTTTTCATTTGATTCTGGCCATAGAGACAATTCCTCGCTCAAAACCGAACTGTACAGTTTATACATTGTAGGTGATAATGATATCCCTCTGTATGACATAGGATCTTTAGTATCATTTGTACTACTTTTGGGAATTGGGTTTACAATACATTTACCCCAGTCTGATGGTATTTTACCATAATTAAAACATACGTTAAATAAAACATGTAAATATGAAACAGAAGTATCATTCCTAAATATCTCATATGGGAAACCTTCAAAGCCTGGAGATTTTCCACTTTTTGCCTTAAAAATAGCTTTGCGGACTTCCTGCACACTAATATTATTATCTAATGTTTCATCTATCTCTAAAGCACCATCACTTTCAGCATATATTTCCTCAATGGCATTTTCTTCTCTATCAAGTACATTATACAATTCTGAAAAACTGGATTTCCATTTATCTAAGACAGCTGCTTTATCTTTAATAATGTGATAATTTTCAGACATAACATCCATAGGTATAGAATGTTTTTTTCTGATATCCTACTCCAATTTTACCAAAGGATTTCCAAAAATATTTGGATCAGTATTTACATTCTGTAATAAGTCCTGTTGAACATTAAACCAATGCAGTCATTTAGATTTTTGCACTAATCTATTTAACTCTTTACGGCACATCAGAAAATCCATTCTATACTTTTTTCGGGTAGAAGGAACTTTACTGTTTAAATATTTGTTTTCATATTCACAAACTTTATTCCATTTTACTGAGAGGTCATTATTCCACCATGGTTTTCCAGTCTTTTTATTCTTTTTGGGGGCCCTGGAATTACTGGACGTACTCTTCATCTGACACTTTAATTTTAATGACATTTCTTTGTTTAAGGTCGTACAAAGTTTAGAATATACCTCATCAATATCAGTTTGATTTCGGAAACTAGACTCAAGTTTAAAAACTGTATTATGTAATTCCCGTACAATACTAGTATCCTGTAAAAAAGTATGTGGCATATTTCGAGTATCATACATTGTTGTTGAGTTACAGTTTTCATCATCAATTACACAATCGTTTCTAGTAAGAGTACATGATATCATAATATCCCATACTAAAATGGAATGATCTGGCATTGCAATTGGCATAATACTAAACAAATTTACCAGTTCAGACATACGTTTTACCTCAAAATTTTGATATAAATTTTGGTGGTAGATAACATACAACCGATATAATAAACAAAGATCATCATGTATACATTGTAATTATAACAGCAGAATACCCTCATTTTCATTATTGCATTCTGTCACTTTAAAAACCTCAAGTATCAAGTATATCATTTTTAACCTAACCCGAACCTAATTTTGCATTTTTATGTAAATTTAACCTATTATTTCCAAACCATGTATATTCATTTACTTTGAGTACTTCTTGAGGTTTTAAGTGACTTTCTGCGACACCTATTATATCTAAATCTAACATATTTATACATTTTTCCCTGAAAAAGAAATTATCAGTTTGTATGTTGCAGTTCCATCCATTCAGGTTCCTAAAACCTGATTTTATCTAGCGTTGCTCTCGTCTCCAATTTCCCCTGCGACTGTACTGACTTCTATTTGACCTGTAAGTATCATCTGAAGAGTATCTTTGATCAGAATAATTGTTTCTTGACGAATGTCTTCTATTATCTTGACTCGAATATCTTACATAACGTTCATTTCTGTCAAAGTTTCTATTACGCTGATAATTACTTTGCTGGTTAAAACTGCCACCGTCTCTTTGACGGCTCTGATCATTTTCACTCTGCACACACGAATATTCACCTTGTTGATGTTGGTCATTATAATCATTATCTAACACAGCTTCAGTCCCACGCACTGATAGGTTTTTGTCTCCTCTTCTTACCGCATCCACTAATGTACGCATGTTTGTAGCCCACCTGCGTTCTTCCGACGACTGGTCATTATATATAAATACTTTTGTATATTTCTTTGAGTCTTTTAACTTATTTTTGTGTGACCATTATCTTCTTTTTGTCTTCTTTACTCCTACATTTTGCTATGATCAATCCAGGCTTACTTATGTCTCTGTTCTGTTTCCTTACAGCCGAGATCACTGTGATTTCATTTAATTTCAGCCCATCTCTGACTAAAGCATTAATTTTACTTTCTGCATTTTCGTTCACAGTTTCAGGTAACCCCCGTACAACAATGTTCAATGATAAATCATTTGATTTGTTAGTCGTGCTGTTTTCAATTTGTTTTTCTTCTCTCTCACTTAACTTTGTATCAATTTCCTTGATGTCAATCATAATATCTTGACGGAGAGCATCCAACGTTTTATCAAATTCATTTCTAAGTTTTGCAGTTTCAGAGCTCACTCTCTTATCTATTTGTTACCTTCTCTGTCACTTTTTCAGTAATAATTTTCTCGGATTTGTCAATTTTTTCTTCTATATGATCCATTCTGGTTTTTAACATGTCATACATAGCATGCATATCATCGGACATCTTTTTCAGCATATATCTCATGTCAATATCTGCGTTAATATCCACATCTGCTTGAGTTACTCCTATTAACGGAGATTTTTCTTTAAGGTCAGATTTATATGAACTACTTTCATTTACCGTTTCATTTACACTTTGTTTTGCAACATTTATCGATTTACTGGAATCTTTCTTATTTGCTGTTTTCTTGCCATTTTTTCCACCAGCCTTATTATTAGACACTGATTTATTTTCAGACTTATCGTTACCAAGAAGTTTTCGTTTCACAGAAAAGAAAGTATCTTGATTACTGATGTTAGAATCTATATTATCACTTCTCTGTTTTTTCATTTCACTTTCAAACCCTGGTTCTGATGGGTATCTTTTTCTTATAAGTGGAATAGGCGTTTTCATAACTGCAATTGCCGGTTGGGAGGAAGACATCACACTGTCCACATATTCTTGTGCTTCCCCTAAATTTTCCATCTGATCAGACATACAGTAAAGATGAAAAATAAATTAGCACTGATAATTTATTAGCGGACAAGATGTCCCCACTCTAAAGAAATGCACAAGCCCCACTATTTCCTTCTTAAAAGCTTGCTCATATTTCCTGCTCTGGGGCCACTATCTCGAAAACTTATTCGTATCGTAAGTTAAGGTATGGTTTACGATAAATCTAAGGTAAGACTAAGGTAACGTTATTCGGCTATCTCCAAACACCTCTTAACGCCCTCGTAAAGCGCTCGTAACTTGTTATTTAGTTACGATATCGTAAGTCATGGATAATCCATTTAAAGACGTCATTTTCCAACAACTGTGCGTGTACCTAATAGCCCACTAGCTGTTTATTGCTTAACAACATGGGAAAATATATTCATATTTAGTGAATTTTTACGGTGGTATGTTTAGGACATGCATTTCTTTTTGTTTTTAAAGATTAAATTATCTCGAGCGCACGACATATTATCTCGTGCGCACGACATCTTTTCTCGATCGATCGACATCTTAGGCCTATCACAAGCGTACATCTTTTTTTTAATTGATCTTTTTTATATGCTATACACAATATACATTTACAGTTCTCATGAATATAAAACATGAATTATAATACATGTATTTATAGTCAGCAACAACAATATGACATTTATCTTCTTGAAATGTAATACCAAGTTTTGGAAAAAAGGAAAACAAGTGCAATTAATATGTGTTTATCTATTTTTTGTCGTTATGCGTGCGTGCGCGTGTATGTGGATTTATTGGTCGTCGTTGTGTGTGTTGTGTGTTTGTATGTGCGTACGTGGGTGCGTGCTTGCACATGTGTGCTTGCGTATGTGCGCGTGAATATGCGTAAATAAATTCGTTTTGAAAATGAATATATATACAAGTAAAACTTATTAGAAATGGTAAAAAGGTGTCAGTGGGGACTTTGCAAGTCCGATAGTCGCTTCCCAGAACGCCTAGATTATTCCTTTTCCAAAACCTAAGTAAAGTTTTGAGAAGTATCTTCGCTGGATTAAGACTTGTGGACGTCCTCACAGACAATCGAAAGTGGATAAAATCGACGGAAACTACCACATATTTGTATCATGGTATTAATATCTAGTTCATTATCATTGACACGCGGCGTGATAATTATCTAATTGCCGTGTGTCGACTCGTATGGTTCATTATCGGGCATCGGCATTTTTTCTTTTTTTTTTTTTTTTTTTTTTTTTGCAATTTCGTTTTTTGCAGTCACCGCGGCTCACGGACTTCGTGCGAGTACAATATATATCCATTGAAAATTTTGCATAAGGCCGTCAGGAATGTGCGCGCTTCACAAACCGCCCCCCCCCCACCCCTGCTCCGCAGTCCCCAGAAAGGAGGATCGGCAGTTAGGTTGCACATGTAGGCAAGTAACGGCATGTGTTATCGTAGCCATAGCTTTTTATTGGGCTTTACAAAGAAACTGTAAGAGAAAGTGCCAAAATGTTCAAGTAGCAAAAATATGAACTAAAAGTGCTACATTATTCGTGCCCAAACTTTTCAGTTGCCTCGATCAATATGTACGTGGAAAGACATCGGTGATGTGAATTCTTTTTAGGTTGAGGGAGAAGGGCTATTTATACCTAAAATGTAAATGTATCATTATCCTTCAATGCACTTTTTCTAGTTTTGCACACGGGGCATAAGTACTGATAGAGTAAAAGTCGAGAAAATAGTAAGAAAATATCAAACTGAATTATAAACAAATATTTTTATAATAATAAAAACACGCATAAACTTGTCAGTGATTTATGAAAGAAGCAACACAAAATTTTCAACAATAAATATCATCAGTAATTGTCGTCGTGTAGCCTTCTTCCGTCTTCTTTTGTCTTCTGAATAAACATGCTTTCTCAACTAATTCCGTCCCCGAATGTCGGAAAATCCCAAAACTATCAATGTAAGACTCCTAACAGTACTTTCTCGAAATTCATCTAAATGTTTAAAGACATAATAAGACAGAAAATTCTTGACAATCTCTTCAGAAATATCGCGTAAAGTACAGCAGCAGCAGCCATTATCGATCTAAATGTCGGAGGTTTAGTATTTTGTGATACCACGTGACCTGTAGGCGGAGCCTGGCGTCTGGTCAATTCCTTTCGTTGTTAGGAATTCTACTGCTGGCAGTCCGAAACATAATTCAGTCTCACCAGTTATTACAGTCCACGGGTAAATGTCTATGATACAGTAATTCCGTCATAAGAAATTATAACCATATTTGTGATATACGTACCTAAAAGGATACAAAATATGTAGGCAACGTGTATCGTACCGCGCTGAAGTTTTCAATGTGATTTTAAGAAAATTGACTGTAACGTTTGCGTTTTTTCCAACACCATTTAACGAATAGCATTCGCCAGTAAATATATACCGTAGTAACTGTCACAGTGGTAAAAGTCAACATTTAGTTTAACATTTTAAATTCTTATCATATCAAAATACCGCCGGTGCCAATTACCAAAAATTATTTTTACAGGTTGATTCCAACGGGTCCGTTTGAGCAAAAGCACAGTCCTAACAATTCAAATGCCATGCAAATCTGACAAACTGTTAAATCGATAGCCCGGATGAACAAACGGACAAACGTTAATGTATTTCCTTCTCTGTGAAATAAAATAAACCTGTGTGTTTTATCTATAAAAGCGGACTAAAAGCACTAAATTTGTTCATCTATATGAAATATATTCATGTTCGTTGACACAAACGAACGGAATGACAACTTCAATAAATATTTTTGAGACAGTTTCAGCGTGGTACAATAAGAAAGAAATATTCCCCTTCAGACAGGCATACATACATAAGTTTTTATACACTACGAGAAAGCTAAGGGGTGGATCTTTTAGCCTTAACTTACGGGGACATTTACGAATGGTCGTAAATTACGAGGCTTTCGAGATAGAGAAAATATCTGCTAAGAATACCTTACGTACCATTTACGAACATCTTAGGACTTAAGGTACGTTCGAGATAGTGGCCCCATTATTTGGTCAGTAAACCTGGAAGTAGGTCCGCCGGGCCACCCACCACTGGCGGCTGTTCGTCAGTCTTATCTAAATGGATCTGAAGGAACAAAGTCGTAAGATTTTAATACTTCTGCAATTCTTTACAATTTACATATATAGCCATTATTTATGTACGTTATCATACCAGGATACATATTTTATTTGTTCTGATATCAATTTTCTGCAAGTAGCAAATTAATTGCAAATGATATTTACTTTTAGTTTGGATAATTTCATACATACTGGCTCAAATGGGCACACTGTATGGGCAAAGCCGCCGAACTTAATACTTGTATCATTGAAGGAGCAATTATTACTTCTTTACTAACTGTACGCAAGTACAATTCTGTTTACATAAGCTGTCATAATTTTTCATGTGTAGAAACCGCCTACAAGTGTTTGAACTGTATCAACTTCAGACAATGGAGATAACACATAACAAATACTAGTCTATACATATACCGTATTATTTCCCTTAGAACGTAACGTGAAGCAAGCATTTCACATTAAAATTGGCCTCAGTAGGCAAATCTATCTATTTCATTACATTTGAAATAGAACAGTTTTGGCCAAAACGGAGCTGATTTTCAAAGTGGAATGACTAAAATGCCTTCTGTTCTATCTAAAGTCATTTCTCTCAATACTCTGTGCAGTAAGTAAAATAAAAGAACCAAGACATCGACATTCTGTTGACCAGGTTACAGTAAAATTGTCTAAAGTTTCCAAAAACCGGGGCGGTTTCGTACTTTGTTCTGAAGCGAACCAGTCAATGCTAAAAATGTATCAACAGAAAGATCCCAGTATTATCCATTACTTTTGAAAATAATAATGCTTTTTCTTTATGTTAACGTTTCTAAAGTGATGGAATGCTGCAATTCAAAGCTGCAAAGTTCAAAGCTGAGAGACCTTTAAGCTCTTTTTATAGAGCCTTAGCAACTATCGAAACTACACAGTTCTCTCCAAGTGGAGCATTTAAGACTCTCTTCCAAAGTCCACTCTCCATACAAATCTGGTATTATAATAATAATAATGGATTTTGTATTCGGCTCTCGTTGAATTTGCCAGGCTGATCACAAGAGGCGCACAAAAAGGAAGGACCTAAATTGTTCACCTGTCATAAGATAACCTTTTATACCTATTTTTTGCCTACAATGATAAAATCCCATTACCCAAGAAAGAGATATTTTGACTATCAAAAGGGGGGCCTCCGTGGCCAAGTGGTTAAGGTCGCTGACTTCAAATCACTTGCCCCTTATCGATGTGTGTTCGAGCCTCACTTGGGGCGTTAAATTCTTCATGTGAGGAAGCCATCCAGCTGGCTTACGGAAGGTCGGTGGTTCTACCCAGGTGCCCGCTCGTGATGAAATAATGCACGGAGGGGCACCTGGGGTCTTCCTCACCATTAAAGCTGGAAAGTCGCCATATGACCTATCATATGTCGGTGCAACGTTAAATCCAACAAATTTGACTATAAAAAACATTTTCAACCTTTTTGACACGTGACCAAGCGAAAGTGACTGTCAGGTCATGTTACCGCGCTGATATTTTGAATGTCATATAAGGGCAATTAACTCCTTCAATATTTTAGCCATATGTTTGCTTCCCTTGTACACATATAGTAGCAACGTCATATATTCAATGTGTACACAGGCGATACCGCGCTACAGATGAAAGTGTTAAATTAAATTATTGAAAGTATACATATGTGCAAAAGTAACTTTCTAATCTCATTCGAAAAACTTAGTAATACACAGCAGGAATGTCAATGATCAAAGGTGGACGAATATACAATTATCCTCACTTTAATGTCATTTATTATGTGTCCTTGAATTCACAACCATACTTTTCATAACTCTGTTTGCACGAGTTGCACGACACTGCTGTCATTCACGTAAAAACGGGGTCAGACAAGTTGCAAATGCAATATCATCTAAATGTAATTAATTGATAATGCAGTTGAGGAAAAGCTTTATCTCATAACGTAATTAACAAGTATGATGTTGTAATAACAACTCTGAGTAGCAATCGGTTTATATGTGACATTTATTCAGTTTGTATTTTGTTATTGTTGTCAAAAAGTATAACGGAAGTGCCTCACAACTAAAAGCGGAAATGCATTCGATTCGCTAAATAGTCCACTGTAAGTAATATTTTTAATAAATGTTCATAGAAATTATTAATTTTCTGATATTAAAATGAATTTCTGAAAAGGATTCGTTATTTGATAAGAAATTAGAAACATCGACAGGTTTTTTAAGAAATCATCTACGTGCTGACACCTAAGTTGTCTCCCATTGAGTATTAGAGTTACCGTTCGTCCGGCGCAGTAATACCTTTTGCCGTGAATTGCCGAGAAGTCGTGGGAAAATTAAAAACCATGTAAATAAACTAAAATTAAACACTTTTTTTAAGATCAATTTCAAGTAATCGACGTTATGCATTTAACCCACCAGATCTGTGTAGCATCTTGGATATCTGTACTAAGGTATTCATTGTGTAGAATGTCATGTTATGCCCTTGCAATGCTAATCCCACTCTGATTTTTGTGTTTACATTTTTATCAATGAAAAAGATGGCGTCCATCCCGAGTTGGTATGACGTTGCGTTGCAAATTTTCTTCCATCTCAATACATGATACCTGGCATTGACATACTGTAACAAGAGCACCGCCTACGGGTGCCATCGCTCGTCTAGTATTTCTCGTTAAAGGTGTCACGCCAGCACCAGGGTGCGTGTAAGCTACTAAGATACACCGATTATTAGACAGATTTGCACGAAGTGTAAAGAATGCCCGATTATAGATATACCTTTACACCAACATAGAGTTTGTTTTCCTTTAAGTGTTTGAAAACCCTCTTCAAACACTAGAAGTGTAACGTTTCCAATATTGTACAACAGTTTTTACACCCGTATTAGCGTAAAGACGATATGCACCTTATTGCTGGTAACTTATCCGTCGTACGTGTAAATATTCTTTCGACGGTTACACCAAACTAGGCGTAACCTTTGCAACAGACGTGTCAAATTACCCGCCGAAAACGCTGTATCAGCTAGACGCTCATTACTTTCCTGACGTCTTGAAAGCGCGCATTCACCCAGCGCAGATTTTTACTTTCGGTTTGGTTTTGGAAGAAGCAGAAGTATCAGTTTTGTGTTGAATCTAGTGTGAAAAATCTGAACCCAGACCTGCAAATCTGACTGATCTAAAAGGTATGATTTGTAAGCAAGACTTCTTAGTCTTATTTAATTTTGTACTTATATTTTAAATTAGTGTGATGGGTAAAATCACAGGCCCCATCTAACGAATCCTTATGGTATAGCATTTATATAGTAAGAAAATATAATACTATACCATAAGGTTACCGTTAGATGGGGCCTATGGGTAAAATGATTTGTCCATTTTGCAGTAAAGAAACAGGCTCATTGGATATATATATGCATCATATTGGATACAACCACCGCAATGAATCGAATTTCTTTAGATCATGGTACTAGTACACATCCTGCCTTAACCCATTACTCCATGGATACGCGTTTAACCACATGTGCGGCAAGTGTAGGATCTGCACTGTTCGCTATCAAATCCATTAAAGAATTTCTGAATGAAAAGTGAACAGTGCAGGTCCTGATCAGACTGCACGGATGTGCAGTCCGATCTGGATCTACACTGGTCGCACATGTAATTAAATGTGTATCCATGGAGTAATGAATTAATATGATTTGGATTCATAGTATTATTAAACGATTGCTGTACCTTGCAAAACCAATGAACATATTTTTTTCTTTTCAGAAATCAAAATGGTTTTACTGCACTTACCAGAAGTTGTATTAATCCGAATACTGGAGTATGTTGGGAGAGGAAAACTAGTACATGTCTGTAAGACATGCAAATTTTTACATGATTTTTTATGTCCACTTCAAGAATTTGAAGATATATAGACTTCTCCCGACGACATTGTCCCATCCCATTTGCATGTGAGGAGCAGTTCAAGCTACTGTTTAAACGCTCACAGATTTTCCATTGTATAGATATGGTCAATGTACTTGATCAACTTACAAGTGTGTTTGACAAGTGTGTTAACGAACAAAAGCAGAGATTTAATTCACTTAGACCTTACATGTTCTCCAATAAGAAGTTAAGCATTTCTTGAAGGTTGTCCAAATCTGGACACGCTCCTTCTGGCTGAGTGCAACGAGATCAGGGATGATGAGTTTAGACATCCTCTTCATTGTTTAGGACTTGCGTTTTACAGTGGCCTTCGGAAAGACATTGTCTGTTAGTTTGAATTCAGAGAAACTGTATTATATAGAATTGTGTAGTGTTATATTAACACTTGAAGAAGTGGAAAACATTTTAAAAAGGTGTGTTAATGTTGAGTCAGTAAGGTTCAGCCTAATTGATGATGTAAGTTCATGCATTTGAAAACTATGTAAAACGGTACGTACCGTAATGTCTGTTTCACATTACAGTCACAGATATTTGGGCGATATATTTTTAGAGGTATAATTCTTGTTAGCTATATAACAGAATAACCATCGGATTTTAGATTTGGAAATGTGTATTTCATGCTTGTTTAACTGTTGAAGAGTCTTTATAACATCAATGACTTGAATGCACCAATATAACATGCTTTATTTCTTAGTGCATGTAATTCAAATTTGTTTTATTATTGTGACAGTAGGACAGTTGTGTAAAATATGTGTTTATATAATTTTAAGCTAGTTAACTGAATAGCAAGATGCTTTCTTACATAAAGGTACTTTTTAAAAAATGGAACTGGTGGATGTTTTTTGTATGTATATCAAAGGGACTTTGAACCTTGTTAGGTTTTGTTCTGGTGAATGACGTAAGTAGTAAAACACCAGTTTGTGGATACTGGTATTCTAGAAGTGTCAGATTGTCATATAATTTTAATGTGTTCCTTCTCAGAACCCATTTTGTCAGCACAGGATGTTTACATTTCACTTATTCTTTACTTTATTTTTTTCTTTTATCATGGTTATTATTGAATGTTATTTTTTAGCAAAATTATGCAAAGCATCATTCTGTATTGTTTTGACTTTAACAGTTCCATAATACATACTTCATTCTTTGTTATAAGACCTTTGTTAAGGACAGTCTCTCTTTATATAATTCTATATATCATTATATAGCGGTAATGTCTTTTGATACCAAGAGGATGTTATAATGCAGAGAAAGCTGCACCCCATTCTTGATTAAGACAAAGTTGTAAGAAGTATTGCGTGCATGATAGTTTGAGGGTCCAGCTCCTTAATTCAATTTTCACAGAATCCCTAGGGCAAGTAAAAAAAACTGTAAAAGGAGCTGTAAACGGATGTTATTGTGAAGGACAGCCGGAGGCACGGACGACGGATATCGTATGTCTCACAGGTCTTCGACATCCGGGGAATAAAAACTCTACTATCGCTGTTTTTATTCAGATTCAACAGTTAGAAATACCATTCTCCTTAATTTATGCACATGGAAGATTTGATCTGAATCATCCATTTACACTGAATAAATTTTACTGTCATAATTTTACTAATTATTACTGAGTAGACGGTTAGGCAAATAGGTAAACTTTTGACATGCCATTTTAAATGCATTTGTGTATAGTTTTAATGGCCAACATAATTTTTGCACGAGAAGCAATACATGTGTGATTAAAGGTTTTAGGATATCCTTGCTAGTATAAGTATTAAATCAATTTTAGCAACACTGTCTGTCTTTCATATTGAATGTGAAGGAAATGGAACAGAATAGAATAATTGTAGTTACATGTACTACGAACGAAGATAAAGTAATTTTTGTTGGATATTCTAGGACAGCCTTTAACTGAAGCTAGATTATAACATTTCTATTGAAAACTGACCTTGGCTGGGAGGCAGTGCGATATGTTAAATACTAGTACTGTAATATTAATTGAGAGCAAATTTATTTTCTTTGTAACTGAGACCAAACTACTAGTACATATCAAATTTAATGTTGGAACCGAAAAACATAAGTATCTATTTATTTTTTCTGGCAACTTTGCCCTGATTTTCTAATAGTCATCGCTTTCAATATAGATATGAATAGTTTGATTGCTCCAAGTTACCTATGAAATATGGTTTTGACTCCAAATTAGTGTAAACATTTCACAGTGGGTGACAAAAATAGTGAAAATTAGAGTTTGGACGGAAGAAGAGGCAAATGTATTCGATCATTGTGGTGGTCAACCTCAGCTGTGCCGTGACTATGAGACTTGACATCAATAAATACCACGTTGTTGTCTTGACATACCCCCTCCCCCACCCTTTTGTCCGAAGTACATAATACACGTACCTAGTCGTATACATATACATTTACGCCGACCGAAAAGGTCTCCTACGATCACTTTTACCTGTATATACACTAATGTTAAACAGGCAACTGATTTAGTAGACAAATATTGGCCTAAGCATACGACTTTTTTAAGCCCCGGTACCGATATCACTTTTCTGTACTCGTAGAGGCCAATATATAGCATTTTATGTCTCATGGTGTGTGAGTTTTATGCGCTACAGCTACAATTTCATGTATATGATGAAATTACCAAAAACGATTGTTTGTCAACTGAACTCCTTCATGGCGTGACCTCGGGTAAGTATGGCAACTATCTTGCTTTTTAGCTTTTATTTTGTCAAAATAGTGAATTTTTAAACATAACAAAATGTGAATGTTTCCAAAACCATAAAGTAAATCGGGCATTTTTTAAGATAATTGCAAAATGATAAGAGGTGGATCAGTTATTTTGTTAAGTGTACATCACTCAAGCCTTTTATAACAGATTGAAGCACTTCAGTATGTGTTACTATGGTAACTACGGTATCAAACCTCGCGTCCTGTTTCACGCCAGGTTTGTAAGAGTATATAGATATTGAACAAAGCAATTAACCTACTATTTATTTTTTTTATCCTATTTAGATCAACATTTGAAAATTTGAAAATTATCCAATATAGCAACTATGTCTGTTGCCATAACAAAATAGAAGACGACCATCGTGGTCCTAAGTCGCTCACCTGACCTTGACTGTTTGACTTTAAATATCTGTCTGGCATACTGAATCATGAATGATAACAGTGTTGAGTAAAACCAAAACAGACCGAGTGCCCACATTTGGACAAATGTGATAGAGGACCTTACAAAGATGCTACGGATTAAGTTTAATAAATTTCTTCCACACAATTTTTGGGAAACGGTCATTTAGAGATACTTTTAGCTCTAGTGTCTGCTTAAAGGAACCAAGTGCACTCATCCGAAGAAATCTTAAAGATTGTACCCACCAATGTTTATGTATATCTACCGAGCGATTCTTGAGAAGTTGTTTAAATGTATTTCTACTTAGTGCTTCCATTTGAAAAAAATGGAGGGAAGATTTTATGATAATGCTACAGACCAAGATTAATGAATACCTATCAGTGATTCATGAGACGAAGTCGCTTAAACGTATTTCTTATTTTAGCACTTAGTCTAGCGGTTCCTTAAAGGTGCCAGGTGCCTCTATTTGACCAAATTTTGGAAAAGACTTTGCAATGATGCTACAGACTATGACTGATAAGGAATATTCCTCAAGCGATTCATGAGAAGTTGCTTGAATGTATTCTCCTTAGTAGTATATAAAATAAGGTGTTTGGCGTTATTTAGCCCCACCTAACCCCTTAACCCCTTCTAAAAAATTCAACACCGACCAATTCAAATTTAAAAATTCCAAAACCAACCAGTCTTTAAGAGAAACAGAGTTTCTATCTTAAAATACTAACTCAATGTATTTATACCCTGAAAATCTACCACACAATTAAAAACCCCCACAAGTTTAAATCCATTTAAAACACCGAGAAACATTTTTCAATAGTAATGCCCTTATTGGTAAAACACAACGAATAAGACAGTTTCTAAATCCCCATACAAATTTATCCAATCGAGAGAGTTTACCGCGCGAAGTGACAATCGATATGCTAGATTATTCTTTTCAATATAGTGTTGTATTACACATCGGACATTTATCAACTTAGATAAAGGAATAGAATGCTATTTTGAATAGTTATGACAAAGGATATGTTTTATAAATTTAAATAATTAAAGAAAGGACTTATAAGAATACTACAACAATATTATATCAGACGACACACTGGAACTTTCTTTGCTAGAACATTCTTTGTTAGTAAAAAAGCTGCGCAGAAGCAAGCTGTTGTCATATAACACAACACAAACAACGATTGAAATACTGTTGAAAAACGACGTTAAACCCAAAACAAACAAACGATAGAACAGAAGGAAGGAAAATTCAAAACGATTAAAATGTAAGTTTTATTTTGCTATCTTTAACTAACTTTAGAAAAATATTTGTGTTCAATGCTTGAATATTTTGAAATTGGAGTAAACCATGGTTCGTACACATTCTTTGAGATAAAAATCCCTGACATTTCCTCTGGTATTTTGTAAAATTCCCTAACTTCCCTGACACGTATGAACCCTGCAAACAATCTATTTATTTTTTTCTATTTTCAGGGATATTTACCAACATTTGCTTCCGTACATTGAGTATTTGGAAGGTGTTGTTGCATCGAAAGAAAAGGATATTATAACAGAGAAGGATTATAGAAACTTTCTTTTTGATTCGTTTTTATGAATTTGCAAACGACCATAACAACATTTTAAAATGTGCTTTATCCATTGATTATATTTCCAAAAATTTCACAACCATTAAAAAAGTATTTCAAGAAATAAAATGGTAAACCAATACAAACAAACCCAACGAATACAGTACAGCGTTTGTATTGATTTACATGTATCCAAGTAGCAGACGACACCTTGAGATCACACTAGTTTTCCAATAGTTGCTTTATCTGTGCGTTAGCTGTAAAAAAATCACTAAACCGTATGCTTATGCCATAAGCACACGCATGACTGAACATAATAGTTTCATATTGTTAGAATCACTAAACCGTATGCTTATGCCATAAGCACACGCATGACTGAACATAATAGTTTCATATTGTTAGAATCACTAAACCGTATGCTTATGCCATAAGCACACGCATGACTGAACATAATAGTTTCATATTGTTAGAATCACTAAACCGTATGCTTATGCCATAAGCACACGCATGACTGAACATCATAATAATGAGAGTTGATAGTCTTATATTGGAACAATTAACTTTTATTATTGAAATAATATTTTATTGTTTGTTCATTATGTTTTACATTGTTTACTCTCAGTGTTTTATACAATAAATCATAAATATTTATACCATCTTGTATCATTTTTAGGAAAAATAAACAATAGTAACCACATGGTGTACTTGTTTTGTTTTGATATTGAACATTGTTGTACTTTACATTTGGTATATATTCAATTACCTCCTTCGGCGGAGGAAGTCCAAATGGATCGAAATACAAAGTATTTAAATAACAAACCCAATGTGTTCCAAGCCCAACAGAGTCGTCCAAATTTATAATTCCACATTCATTATTCGACTTTGATTTTGGTAAACCTGTGGTCTCCGAGAGTTTTACTCTTGGTAAATTATTTCTACTAAATACACCCCTAAAGTTTTTAATTTTTAATTGTTTTACCCATTGTTCTATTTCAAAGTTAGAAATTGGTTTGTTTATAAATTTTTTTTTTTTTTAATATGGGAATTCGTCTGTACGGTCTCCGTTGGGAATCAATCTGTATACCCTGTCCTTTCCCCTTACCAGTTAATAAAGATGTAATTAATGGTATTCCTAGACTAGCAGCCAACATACCTAAAAACCCACCGTCTTGTTTTTGTTTTTGTGTTAATTTAATCACTCCATAGCCTAATAGCTGCCTTTTTTGATTAGGTGTAATATATGGTATTATCATATTTCTCTTATTATTAGCTACTGAAACCATACCATTTCCAAGTAACTTACTGACACCAGTACTGGCAAGTCCTGATAAAGCACCGATACCTAGAGGGGCTAATATTTTTGGAGCTATTTTTGCTGCCATTGGAAGAATTGTTTTTCCTAGCAAACCAGCCAAAGCTCCTAAAAATCCACCATTTTGACCTTGACTGGACATTTGTTTTTTTGAAATTGTAATTTCTAACCCCTTCTTATTTCTAATAGACTTTTCAATTTGATTAATTTGTGTTTTTGTTAAAAGTAAAGGGAAGTTTCCACGTAATTGTTCGTGTTTTAATCTAAAATTATATGGAGTTTTGTTGTTGTAGGCTCGGGCTAAATTTTTCTTTTGTCCATCTGTAAGGTTAACTTTATATTCAATATAATTTGATGACATTATATACTTTATATTTATTTTAATTTTATTTTATTTAAAAAGTAACAAGTTCATTTCCAATAGTATTTATTTCAACTGTTTCTTCATACAATACAATTGCGTAAACACGATATCTTGCAGTGGGAAGTGTAATTAAACGAAAGTGTAATGTAATTTGTTTAGGATCTTCTGTTATTACTTCCTTTTTATATTCTAAGTTAAAATGAATAAATCCATACAAACTTTGAAAATTAAATCTATTTAAGAGACTTCCAGTAGTTTTGTTATTTTGTTTATAATAATAATTAATTACATCATCATATATTCTTGATATACTTGTGTATTCTATTTCTGGATAAAAAACACCATTACCAACTTCAAGACGACAAGAACTCAAAGTGCAATCATTATTATCAACATTTAGTTTAAATGTATCTAATAAAAGCGGATTCATTATTTGATTATTACTTTTGTCAGGTCGTTGTAAATAAACAAATACATGTTGTGGCTTTGTTACACCAGCCGTTATTCTAAAAGTTGTATTAATCTGTTGTGTATCAGCTGATTGTGTTATCATTTCCCGAAGGTATGACCATCTTGCTTTTGTAAATCTTTCAGCAATTAGATTAAGTCCAAACTCATTGAAAATTAAACGTGGGACTCATAGAATTAATTTTGTTACAATTACCCTACCTGGGTCTCCGCCAGCTCTAAAAATTAATTCATCATCATCTGTCAACCGCAGTGTTATTTGAATTTGACTTGGAGGTATAATATTAGTTTCTAAACCCTGAAAAAATGAATAATTATTTAATGGAATTTAACATTTACCTCTTTAGTACCCGTGATTAATCCTTCCCTAAAAGCAAAACCTTTATTATTAGCAACAGCAGCAGTAGCAGAAGTATCTAAATAAATATATTCGTTTGTTCCAGTTGATTCTGCATAATCATTAGATAGTTCAACCAGATTCTTTACATTTACTACCTTATATAAATTGTAACAATCATAAACAATTTTTCCATTTTGTTTAACCACTAACTGATCAATTAATGAAGCTGCATTATTAATTAAAGCAATTTCATATCCATCAGCATAATTACCACCACCAAGCTTATTTACTTTAAAGCTTACTTCAAAATAACCATTAAACCAATCAAAATATGAGCTTCTATCATTAATTGTAAAGTGATATCCCTTTTTTTCTTGCTTAACATTATTTCCCAAGACAGATATTAAGGCTGTATCTAAATGAATAGGAGTTAGTTCATATCTTTCACAATATTGTTTTGTTCTAAACATGTATATATTATATATTATTTTATTTTTTATAAATTAATTTATTAATACGTTTATGTGTTCCAGATCCTGACAATAATCTATTTAGTCTTATATTAATATCCTCCTCCTCCTTACTATTTTTACTGTTATTCTTTTCTTGTAATTCCTTAACAATTAAATCACCAACTGCCGGAGCAGGTTTCTTTTTAAATTTTTCAACAATTTTATTAGCAGCTAAATTTCCAACTTCTGTTCCAACCTTTTTTGTTCCACTTTCTAACGCAGCTTTTCCTGCTGTTTCCAGAGCTTTTTTTCCAGCAGATGCAACTCCACTTGAAAACAATTTTGTTAAAGTGTCAAAGATACCTGTTCCGCGTATAATTTCTTCTCCCGTGTGAGCATCAACATAAATAAATATTCCTTTATTTTTGTCATAAACTTTTTTGTACATTATATAAAACTAAAATTTATATTTCTTTTAAAGTTAGTGTAAAACTTGTTTCAATTTTATTTAAATTAATTATTCTACAAAATATGTCTGTAATATGTATTTTTATTGAATCTATCATAGTTTTATTAACTTCAGAATATCCAACTCTTCGGGGTTCTTTTGTAAATGAATAAGCTCTTGTTAAATCTGCAGTACTTAAATCATAGATAATATCACTGAAATTACCATCAACAAGTGAATTATCAATAAGATCACAATGAATATAAATTGTATCCACAGAGTTAGTTATATTTGGTAATTCAGTTCCCCATTCAGTATTTCTCAATGCTTTTTTCTCAAATCCAAGCAATGTATGAAAATTTGACATTCTTAAATCCAACATAAAATTATCTTTTATTGAAATCAAAATCTTAAAACTACTTAAATCAAATTCCAAACTTACTGGAGCAATGTCTGATTTATCAAATTCATAATCATCATTACTTATTAATGTTTCCCTTATGTAATTATTAATATCAGTGTAACTGTAAGAACCATTTGTAAATATAATATCTTTCCAATCCTTACCATTATTATAACGAATTCTTTTATTATCATATTCATCACTAATATTATGCCAAGAATAAGTCATAGTGTTAATACTATCCAAACCAACAGCATAAGTTTTATTTTTATCTAAAATTAAAGAACGACTAAATCTGATTGTAAAATCACTAGGGGTGTTATTTTCGTAATTTTTAACTGTTTCAGAACTTAACGTAATTTTTTGTTCCATTTATATAATTATTAAACATATTTTTTAATAAATTCAAGAAAAATATTTTTTATATAACATTTCATGTTGTTCTGGTAAGAGTGAATTCATTTTTAATAATTCATCAATTATTCTAATACCTTCATTTTTTAGTTCTTCATTATTATTTCCAGCATCAATTGAAGCACAAATTAACTCCAAGTCATTAACCAATTCTTTTGGATTACACGGACAAGTACCATAACCTTGTCCCCTAATTATTTTTTTAAATTTCATAGATCTTTTATTGATAGGTAATCCTGATTTTTCTGTTAATTTCTTAAATATTTTTACTGAATGGATTGAATGTTTTTTATTATTATATCTTTTATTAATCAAATCAATTAAATCGTTATCTACTTTAGTATTAATTACTTCCTTTCCTGTTATTTTATTTTTAGCGATTAATCTGTTTTGACCATAAAGTTTATTTAAATTAATAAACAAATTACCACAATGGCCGCTTGGTGAAACTTTATAATATCTTATTCCTTGTCCAACCGAATTTTTTAAACCAATAATATGTTCTAACTGTATTTTATGCTTTATAAGTTCAGTACGATCATTTTCTAACTCTTCTATTTCTGCTATATCATTTCGGGTTTTTATTTTCTTTCCTTTTTTACCGGCTATTGTACCATTTAAACTTTGAACATCCTTGTTAACTTTTTCTATATCTGCTCTAAAATCTTCTTCATATATTTTTTCTGGATAGTCATTATCTAAATTAAAAAAATAAGACATTTCGTTAGGGGTTTTATATCCATATTTTTTTATAACACCAAGATTTATACCAACATCAAAATTTGGTGTAATTGGGCCTCTTTTTCTTTTTAATCTTTCAACATATTCTTTAATTTCATCTTCTTCAGGCGGATCAAACATATCACTCCTAGATTCTTTAAGATATAATTTAATAGTCCCGTCTTCCATTTCCTCAAGGCCGTAATCTTTATTTAAAGTATTAACTGAATCTTTTGATAAACTTCTAAGCTCTCTTTTTGTCCAATTTCTTTCTAATGGATTTGCTAATAGTAATTTTTCATACTCTTCTTCACTTATTAAACGGTCTATTGGTGGTAAAAAAGACCCTTCTGCCTTTTTTCTCCCATAATCTTCTAATTCATCCCCCAAATCTATTGGTTTTAGAGCTTGTTGTTGTTCTTGGAATAACTCCAGTAAACCCCGGTATGCTTCTATATCTTTTATTTCATCACCTAGTAATGCTAATTGTTGTTTTATTCCAGGTAATGCTTTTAACTGACTTGATAATTTTTCTTTTTGACTTTCTATTCCTTCGGTAATTGGCTTATAAATTTCAGTGTACATATCACGATTTCTAGCTTTTCTAATTTTTTCTTTCATTATTTCTTCTCTAAGAGCCCTCATCTTTTGCCCGATTAAGTTTTTTCTTATTCTTATTTCATTAAGTTTTGATTGCATTTATATAATAATGTAAGATAATGTAAAATAATGTAAGATAATGTATTATTATATGTGACGCACCATGACATTTTGGGTCCAAATTCGGCGTTACGTCATTTGAGAAAACATCGATTAAAGTTACGTCACAAAAAAATGGTGGACGTTACCACGTGTTCGCGGCAATTAATGCATTTCTTGTTTTCAATAATACTCTACCTTGCCACAAGAAAAAAATGAAGTGACATTTATAAACATTTCCGTGTTTTGCAATTCCGTTTCTTTAAAAAATTTAAATGATTGATAATTTATCGCCCTTTGAATCGACACGCCATTTGTAAACATCGAAGGTCGCGGAGAAAATGAAACTACCAAAAACAATTATTTGATGATTTATTTCGATTGTATAAAGAATGACAGTTAGCGAATCTCAAGGTAAGTAAGTATTTAAGCGATACGTAGTGTTAAAAATATTATTTGAGTTCATATCGACAGTTTTGTCCGATACCTTTTCCAAAAATAGCCCGGATTTGACACTAATGACAGATTCGACGTAGATTTAGCGCAGTTCACATTTTATTTACAAGTGTCAATATATTGTAGACTATATTTTATTTACTGAATCTGCCATGAATTCAACTTTTTTTAAATCGGTTTTGACTCTTACTCAGTAGAATCTGTATGCAAGACAATTACAAGAAGATCTTGTGACTCTGGTGCCAGACAAAATTACAACAGTCAGTCATAATGTTTAGTTACATATTAAAGTTAAAGCCCTGATCATTTTATAAATATAGCCATGCCATGAAAGTGACTGATTAAGAATAGTTGAAACACATCTATTTCAGCTTCAAACCACTAATTTCTTACATGAAATGTCAAATCATCCATACATAAAACTTCTACAAGGCATAAATATTGTTTTTACTTGGAAAGAGACAGTTTTTTTCCAAAGCTTTTCATGTTAAATTTGCATACTGTTCACTTGGCCATTATTTCTGGATTCCTCACCATTTTGTACTGATCTTGGCAAGTGACTAAAAACCACTTAGTAAAATAAATAAACTTTAGATACATTCTGTTTTGAAAACCTTGCCAGGAATTCAAACCTATTACTCTTTTTATAGAAGTCTTTGTGCTAAATAAGTACTGAGCAAAACTGCCCAGGGCATTTTATCTCACATTTCAGCCTTTTTCAGTATTTTTTTTTCATTTTACATATCAACCACTGAGGATGTTTGGCTTGATGCAATGACCTTAAACAGTGAAATGATTTTCCAGGAAGGTCTATACACAACAAGCGGATTTTTATGGGGGTTTGTAAATTTCTTCATACATTTTTACACTTACTATACTGCTATTCTAAGAAAGATAAAGACATTAAAGTAGCATAAACATAATGATCTATTTCATTCAAAAACATTTTAAGAGAAATGATTTTGATAATAGACCCATTCAACAAATATATGTAATATATTAAGAAGTGAATAAGTAATGACATACAATAATTGAATATATCATGTATGTATTTTTTCATATTTTCAAAATTATTTTTACAGTATTTGTGTTTACATTAAGTTTGATTGCATGAATTGTATGTCTAGTCTGTAGGAATCTTAGCTAGTTTATGTATTCTTGAAAAGCTACTTTTTCTGCATGAATACTGTAAGATTCTTGGATGATTTATACTTATCAAATCTGCTTTCAGTCAGCTTTTAACAAAAAGACTCTCTTAAGCTTAAAAAGATGCTTTACAGTCTTATATTCTGTAACCTTATACTAATCTTATTAAAATGAAGTTCTAATGTTGATGAATTTTTGTTTTGCAGAGATGAAAGAACTATGAATATGTAAATGGGAATGAAACAGAAGGAATTAATATGTTCTACTGATCATCCAGCTGAAATCATGCCTGTGGAATAGAGTGCATGTCACAAATACTGATATGAGCAAATAAACTCCATATTGCACAAATAATGTCATGTTTCCTGCCCTCATGACCTGAAAAAGTTAAAAATTCTAGTTCAAATTACAAATGTGTTTCAAGAAAAAGTAAAACTTAGTCAACTGTGAGAAATATTGGGTAAAAGTAGTGTTTTGATGTCATGACAGCTGTGAAGTTTGTTTGAGAGCACTATCTTAATTGTTCTAACAATACAGAATTTAACATAAATTTCCAAAACTGCATGCATGAAATACTAAAAAATGTCTGTTAAATTTGAATCCTAGTTGTTTCAAAACTACAACATATGTGACATTAAAGCACAACCTTTGGAGGAAACATTTTTGCAAAAAAACTGCCTTGCCAGTGTGAGTGTAGGAAGGATTTTTCCAGAAATGGCAGAAAACTACCAATATAGCAGAAAATATTTGTTACTGGCTGAATATAATATATTTTATTTCAAGAATTAATCATGTTAATCCATGGTTATAATTGTGTTAAAAGATATTTTTACATGACATGACCTTTTACAGAAATAGCTATTTTTTTGCAAAACATTGTGAGTTGCCATGGTAACACAAATTTGACTTAAATTTAGATTTGTTTGATTATGTAGACAGCATGTGTCTTCTTTATATTCTGCTAATCAGACTATGTTCTGCAAGAAAATATCTTTTATGTGTAACCATCAACAGAACATGTCATAACACAAATCTGTCATAAAATGGCAGAGCTGTAATGCAGGTAGGCATATCAGGAAAATATGTAGTTCTGAAAGACAAGTTATATTACATAAAATGATGTTTGTTTTTTATAAATGATCATAATTGACCATTTGTGGTGTAAAACAAATGTATACTGAACAGATGCTAAATGAATGTTCTGATTCTTTCTGGAAAATTTACAAAAAACTACTATTTTAAGAAAAGAGTGTATTGTTGCCATGGTAACATAATCTAACTTTTAAATTATTTTGGATATCATCATATGTAAACAACATCTTTCTTGTTTATATGTTATATATGTTAAGCTGTATTATGTTATGAATATATTTTCATATGTAAAAAATTGAAATCAAAAAAGCACTATGTTATTACACAAGCCTGCCTTAAAATGGCAATAGTTGTAACTGAGAGAGGTGTATCTGAAAATTATGTATTTCTCAAACCATATTACATTAATTTTCACGGAATGATGTCTACCCCTCTTACTTTTAAATAAGAAAACAGACACAGCTTTTGATGTAAATATATGGAAAAACACTTCCAATATTCAATTTATTACAAAGAAATTGCCAAAAATGTTAGTATTTTTGTAAGAAAATACCACATTGTTGCCATGGTAATGTTAGTATTTTTGTAAGAAAATACCACATCGTTCCATGGAATGATTCACTGATCAGTAATCTAAGTCTTTTGGAAATTTTAGCAAACTCACAGTTGATAATAACAGTCTAATAAATTAATTTCTTGCCTGATATTCTTTCTTACTGTTAATATAGATAAAGTGTCTATAATAATAAGAATTAATGTCCTAGTTTTTGGATGTTGTCTAATTTGATATCAATAAATTCTGTATCTTGTTCAAAAGAATGTCAAAAAAACAGTTGGTCTGTAAAACTGTTAGCACACTAGAAAAGTTAAATTGTGTAATTTATTCACATCAATGAAAATTAATTGCCAGATTACGTGAAAAAACTGTTAAAAAAGAGGTTAAAAAAAACAGTGTTGCTATAGAAACGATTTTTAGAACATAAATATTTTTATACTACATGAAAGAAAGAGACAAAAAGAAATACATTCCATTAATTGCATGTTGCTTTTGTTATTTTATCATGTATTTTATCTTGATATTATTTAAATATGGTGTCATTATTAAGATATACTCCCTCAATTTTGATACAGTTAGACAAAACATGGTGTCCGAAAAGTGGTAATATCTCCATGACAACGGCTGATTTTTGTTGTCAAATTGAAGATTTTTACTCAGAACGGGTCAGTCTGTCAGATTAGCCCAAAACCCCATTTTTGACCAAAATTGCATTTGGACCCAAAATCTCATGCTCTGTCACATATATAAATGGAAATTCCAAATTATGATACAAAAAGTAATAAATCCAATAACTTTAAACAACATTATCCTTTTATGCCGGATTCATGTTTTAGAATGTTAATATGTGGATCTTCTGGATCTGGAAAAACAAATACACTAATGCATATACTTCGAAAACCTCATATATTATGATAAATTATACTTGTATGCTAAAAACCTAGAACAATCTAAATATCAGGATTTAATTAAACTTTTAAATGGAATTGCAGAAAAAAAATAAAATGGATCCAAATGAAATACTTGAATATTCAGCTGATCCCAGCCAGATTGAACCTTGTGAGAATCTTGAATCAGAAAAACAAAAAGTAGTAATATTTGATGATTTTGTATGTGAAGATAAAAAGGTTCAGAATGAAATAACAAAATACTTCATTCAAGGGCGTCACAAAAACTGTTGTGCTATTTATTTAAGTCAGTCTTACTATAAAACACCAAAAGATATTAGAATTAATTGTTCACATTATATTTTATTTGAAAGTCCAGGTAAACGAGAAAATGATATGATTTGTAATGAACAAAATATTAACCCTAACTCTTTTGCTAATGCAACAAATCAAAAATATGATTTTTTATATATCGATAAACCGAGGAAGTTTTTAAGAAAAAACTTTACTGGTAATATATAGATGGGAATTTTTAATGTTGTAAAATAAAGAAGTAAACTTGACAGTATAAGTAAAGTTAAATTTGATATTGATTTAAGTGATTATGCTACTAAAAAACAATTCAAAAATCTTAAAAAAGAATCGGAATCGTATCTTCACAGAAATAAGGAACTTGATAACACAATGAGCAGAGCATTAGATATGGGAGGTAATAACCTTATAAACCTAGGAAATCCAGATAAACCTAATGATGCAATTTCGAGACGATTTATGTTCAAGGTGTAATAGATGATTATAATCTTGAAGATATCAAAAGTATAAAACAGACACTAGAAGCAGAAGTAAAGAATATTGAAGATTTAACAAAAGATTTTAAAAAGAATTCATTATTAATAGTTCAATTACAAGATAAAATTGAAAAAGAAATGAAAGCTATGGTTGATTCTATTAAAGAACTTGAAGAGAAATCTGATTTAACAGACGAAAACATAAAAGAAGTATTTCGAGTTAATTTAAACATTTTATTCACTCAAATTCAAATATTAAAAGATAGTATGATTAAACATGAAGAACTGAAAGACAAGATTATTGAAGCCGAGAAAAAGTTACAAAATATGTATCAGTTAGAAATCAGAACAGAAATAAATAAACTAAATACTGAAACTGAAAATAAGCATAAAGATTTATTAGAATTAATTTCAAATAAACTTGCAGAATATAAATCTGAATTGGAAAAGGCAGCTTCACAAAGAGGTGATGATCACAACACAGCATTAGATAACCTTAAAGAAGAGCTTAATTCTAAAATAGATGAGTTTAAAAAACAAATTCGAATTTGGATTAGTACTGTTGACAACCGTCATAATTTAAAGTATGCAGACTTAAGTAATATTACAAAAAAATTACAAGAAGATATAACGCAGTTTAATGTTAAAGTTGAAGAACAAAAAAATGAGCTGGACCTTGTAGTTGAAAAATCATTTTAAAAAAGGGAGAAGCAATTAACACAATTAATGGTCAGCTAGAAAATTTTAAGAAACAACTCCGGATCTTGATTAGTACTGTTGACACACGTCATAATTTAAAGTATGCGGAATTAAGTAAACTTACAGGTTTATTACAAGAAGATATCAACGAATTTAATGCTAAAGTTGAAAAAAATAAAAATGAACGAACTTTGTAGTTGAAAAATCAGTTAAACAAGGGGTGTTAATTACTGCTAATACTAAAGCAATTTCCACCAATACTGATGAAATTAAAATATAATAAAGATCAGCTGGATGCATATAAATAAACAAGACGTTGTTTTTGAAAAAAGAATATACAATATGTATCGTGAAAATAAAAGTTCTGGTGAAGCTACAACGAAACGAGTTGATGATTTAGCTAAAGTAATTCTTGAACATGAAAATAAATTTACAGAATATAAATCTGAACTGGAAAAAGTAAAAAAACGTGAAGTGTTTCTTTTTGAATATAACAGTGGTCTTAATTTTGGAGAACCAATACATTCATATATAAAAATGAAAAAGTATTTTGATTGCCATGATGTCTGGATATATTCATTATATGAAAATGTAATTAATAATGATGCGGGCTATTTTGGTGCATTTAATTTGAATCCTGGTAATGACGTAGATTATAAAGATTTATAAATACAAACCAAGAATATAAACTAGCTGTACCGGGATGTGTTATTAAAAAATGTGTTTTCAACCAGAAAGGCGGGAATTTATATAATAGAATATTAGGTTTTATATAACGACGTTTTTTGGTCAGACGGAAAAATGTGAAATATCACATTTTCTTTTTAGGTGGTGGCAAGATGGTTTTACAGGTAAATTCCCGGTGGGAGTGTAAATATAACACCCAAAATAGTTGAAAGACGTCCCCCACTAAAGATTTTATGTAGTTACCCAAAAAAAAATTAAAATTTATTTATCAGAAAATACAATGTTTGACATTCATCCTTATGACGATTCATCATCTACAGAAGTATCTTTTGTTCTTATGAAGGATAGTTTTTGCCAATTCTACATATTGGAGGAATATGTAAATTATAAAGAAAGTAAACTTTGAATTAATTACTGTATTTTTTATTTAACCGGAATAATTAATATAATGGGAATATTCAATAATATAAACGAAAAAGTAAGTAAACAGAAAGACAAATAATAAGAAAACCTCCATTGTTCTTAACATGTTATACCGAAGATACTGATAGTGGATTATTCAATGGAAAACTGTAAATGCTAGTCCTGGTTTAGTTCAAAATGGTAATAATGTAACAATTAATTTTAATTGTATTTTAATTATTCTTGTTGATGCAATTAAATTAGATAAAGGAGAAGCTACAATTACAACTAAAAAATAAAGAAAATGTAATTCTTCAAAGTTACATGCAAACACAAAGAGAAAAATGAATCTATTTCTATTAATTATGCTAATAAATTTAACATGAATGATGTTATTATATATTACTGGTTTAAAATTTAAAATATTCAATTAACAATTTATGGTTTCTACCTAAAACAAAATAAAAAAATCACATCATAAAGATGTTTTAAAATAGGAAACTATGTTCTTTCTAAAATTAAAATTAAATCATAAAGATGTTTTAAAAATAAGAAACTATGTTCTTTCTAAAATTAAAATTAAATCATAAAGATGTTAATAAAACATCAAAAATCACAATCATAAAGATGTTTTAAAAAATAAGAAACTATGTTCTTTCTAAAATCACATCATAAAGATGCTTAAAAAGTAAGAAACTATGTTCTTTCTAAATCACATCATAAAGATGCTTAAAAAGTAAGAACTATGTTCTTCCTAAAATCACATCATAAAGATGCTTAAAAAATTACATCGTAATGATGTATAAATCTTTTTTTTTTATTTGTAGGCTTCGGTAGTAATTCCATCCTTAAGAATAATCTTTTAATCGTCATAACATGATAACGACGTTTTATTTATAACATAACTAGAAACATTATGTTTTTTTTCGATCTTATAACTTTAAATTTATGCATACTTTGTGTTGAGTTAAACAAAGTATCTTTGTAATCTTTATGAACTATTGTCTTCTTAACAACACTCTTTTAATTCCTTTACATTTTTTAATCTCCTGGTTTTCCTTCCAGGCGAATTTTCTAATAAATAAGAATACATTTTACTCCGTAATCCAACAAACTCAACTATTGGAATGCCGGCAGCTTCATCTTTAAATTTTCCTATTTCTTTTTTATTTTTACCGAAGTAAAATTTTGAATTACTTTCGTAGTCACTATTATCAAATAATTCTTTATCTTTATAAAAGTCTTTATACGCATCTTTAGTTTTAATTTCATAACACAATGAGTCTGTGTCAGTAAATAATAACTTTGCTGAGTTTTTATACTTTTCTTTAATGTAATTATAATGAAAATCATACATTAAATATTTTGATAAGTCTAGAATGCACATTCCGACGTAACAAGGTATATTAATAATAAACTTTCTTTATTCTATGAATACCAAATAAATTCTTGTTAAAAAATCGTTGAACTAACAAATGAAGGTTTTGCTATATACTTCAATAAAATATTTTCATCATGGGGCAGCTTAATATTAACCCTCTTGCGCAGATTTTCCATCGTCTTACCGAATACAGAGTTGTTCATCAACTTAAAAAAGTCCTTTTCAAATGAATTTTTTGCTTTAGATCTTTTCTGTGTATTAAAGTCAATATATTCTTTTAACCAGGAACTTTCATCAAAAGTTAATACTCTATGTATTTTGGTTACTTTTAAACCGAGTTGTGTATACAGTTCAAGATTGCTAAAATGAACAACATATTTTTCCTTTTTCTTTAAAGTTGGAATCAACTTCTTTACATTGCTTTTTCCTATTTCAAATTTTTCTTTAATGTTTTTACTGTAATTAGATAACTATTCATCTGGTATAATAATTTGTTCTGGAGCTAGTGGGTAATCATTATGTAAAGAATGTAATTCTTCCGGATATTCCAAATCACACTCAACTATAAAATTACTTTTACCCTTTGCTATTAATTTCTTAAATTGTTTTTCGGTTGTCCATTTAAAGTTACCTGTGGGTAAAGACTGAGACATGGCCCAACCATATAAATTATTAGCATCCAAATACATTATATATTATGTTCCTCTTCGGGATTATAATTTTTCATATATTTATTATTAGCTTTGCTATAGCGATTGGTTATATAGCTAATTCCACCCCTAAGGCCTTTTTCAATAAATAGATACATATCAATATCTGATATTAAATCTAATTTTGTTTTAGTCATTTTTAACATAGCATCCCAGGCTAACCCAGGACTACTAAAATAATGACATGGATCTAATTTATAATATTCAATGCATATTTTTCTGAAATTTTCAAAAACGTCAGTCAAAAGTCAGACATCAGTTTTTAAATATAAATCATGGTATTCACCAAGATTTTTAATTTATAATTTTTAAACGAATCCATATAATCATATGGATAAACACCCTTTGTTTTTAATAATTCAATTTTCCTTTTAGGGAATTCTTCCAGAAGATACTTAAATTCTGGAATGTTTTTTCCTAAGTTATCTAACGACTGAGCCATAAATTGAAACGAATCAATAAATACTAAATCGCTAATCATAAAAGCCATATATTTTTCCATATTATTAGGAATAACATTGACTTCTTTTTTAAATTTCCCTATTTGCTGCATAATAAAATGGCTGTCATAACCTCTTAAATTATGAAAAACAACAGGAATTTTATGCGTTAGTCTAAAATTAATATTACACTCTGAGTGAGCGCTTCCTCTAAATTTTCCAGTTATATGACAATGGTTCCGGACTTTTATTGAATCTTTTGTGTATTCTTTTCCACAGATGTGGCAAGATTTCTGCTTTTTAAATACAATTTCGTCTTTTTTAGACATTCTTAATTCTTTGTTAAAGTGCTCTTTAAATATTTCTTTACAATATTCCTCTTCCTCGAGCATTTTTTCTATAAATTTATAAACCGCGTTGGGTCCTCTGTAAACCTGTGCTGGTTTAGTATATTTGTCGTCATAACAACAAACAACTTTGTAACCATAACCACAATCTATATGCTTTTGATATTCTTCAGTAAATGAAGAATCTGGGTTTGGCTGAGCACCTGAAACTTTTTTAGTTATTGCTTCAAAATCAGCATAAATTATAAAAGGTACTTCTAATTGTTTGTGGTAGTTTTTAAATTCAATTTTACTGCCTTCTGGTGGCATTTTAACACCTTGGGTACCATTAATAGCTAAACAATTTTCAACATGTTCTTTTAATATTCTTTCTTGTGAAAAATTTTGTAAGCATGATTTGCAAAAATGTTTTTTTATTTTTACATTTTGTTTTTTTAAACATTAATCTATTAAAGTCTTTTATCCAAACATAATGTTGTTGTTGTTGTGTTATTTCGTTATTATTAATTAATAACATATCACAGTGTTCTTCGTATTGATATTTTGATATGTACAAAGGATAAAATTCCAGTAGGTTCTTCATAACCAAATATATATTAAAATGAAAATGTCATTTAAAAACTTCTATTTTAGGTATTTGATTTTAATGTAACGGGAAATTTAATTCCAGTATAAATTAAGATCGTTTATATTTTTTTATATTTTGAAATTTTTTGAGGATCTTTTTCAACAGGAAATTTATAAGCTAAATGACACCATCTAAAACATTCGTTATCATCATTCTTTATATTTATTAATCCTTTCATTGGGTGTTGTAATGGTTTTGGTAATTCTAAATAACTTGAAGCAGCCAATGGACTATATTTATATCTATTTATATAATGAGCATCAACTGATTCTATTCTCCAACCGCTTTCTTCTGAAATCAAGTTACCAATTCTATTTATTATTTCATCAAAGGCTTGATGTAAAGTGTTTTTTATTTTGTTTTGTTTAATAATTTCTAAAGCTTTTGAATTGAAAATAAGCTGATTTATATATTGTATCATTGGACTTATTTTTACAAAAGTTATTTTTAAAACAACGTTTATTTTATACCTTTTAAAGTTTTAAGTTCAGCTTTAAGTATTTTCATAAGAGTCGTTTATAGTTAAATATAACTATTCTTTTGATCTGTCTATATGTAATTTAATTTTAAATTTCTTAAAAAATTGCTTTTTTGATCTCTCTATTTCCATCTATATATTAAATTAGAAAAAAATCACTAAGGAAAAAAAGGATTAAAAAAAATAATAAAAAAATAAAGTTTTAAGAAGAATAAAATATTTAAATTTATATCTTTTTTCCGCTGGTTTTTGATATTCCACTTTTAACTTGGTTTTTTCCTTTGCAGCACATTGTTATTAACCCAGAATTAATATCGAGGTATTTAGATGTTGCATAAGTGCTTTATATATTTTTTCTTCATCAGTATCACAATTGGTTGCAATAACTTTTTAGGATTGTTTCGAATATTATTTGGTCTGGGACAATCGCATAACCTTTCAGTATTTTCTTCTTCAGTTAATAGACAACCACATTCCCATTTAAATAAATTATTTTTTGAAAGATAAGGATCTATAACATTTTGTAATTTATCAATGACATGATTTTTATATTCGTCGCTAACTATTTGATCAAGTTTTGATTTAATAACATTTCTTCTTTTAAGAACTTTGTTATATGAATTTTTGTCTGGATTCATTATTTCCCTAAAGTGCTAGATAATTTTTGGCATAATCATTCTATCTACCTTTCTATTAACCATCTATATATAATATACTTATAGAAAAAAATCTCTAAAATACACACATAAAATTTAATACTACTCTTCTTCTTTTTTTACTTTTATATCCGTTAAGTTTAAATTCTTTCATATATCTTTCAAAAGGTAATAAATAATTTTTTCTTTCTTTTCATTATCTAACAGTAATTGTAAAAATATCTTGAATAACTTTTTTCTCTTCTTTCTTTCTAGATCATTAGGGTTATGAACAGCTAAAGCCGCAATCCGTGCTTTTGTTATTAGTTGTTTTATTTGTGGTGATGTAATTTTAAAATAGCTTTCTTGTCGTTAAGTTTTAGTCTATTAATAAATATGGTAATTACTGATGGAACAACACCAACAACTGCTATAAATATAGGAATAGCTGGAACAAGTGCTAAGCAGCTGAACAACTAAAAGATATTTGTTGTAATATATAACCCAGTACTTACTCTCCCACAAAATTATAACTTTTCTGTAAAGCAGCGGCTATTTTAGTTAGGTGAATAATTAATTGATCTATTGTTTCTATTCCATTATTAAAAATTAAATTTTTATTACTCATTTATATAATATTTTTTCAATTTAAATTTCTTCCAATTCACTAAATGGAACCCAACTATTAAATTTTTCATTGTAACCTTTCCATTTTACTAAAGCTTGTTTTTTCTTATCTCGTCTGATAACTTTTCTATTCTAAAAACTTCTTGTGTAGTAGGTAAAGTTCTTGTTCATAAAATGAACCTTGAATTATTTCATCATTTAAATCTTTAAAAGTGTATGTTCTGGGATTTGTATTATTAATTCCATAAATTATAAATATTTCCTCTGTCCAGTTTGGTGTATATCCTTTTTCAAAATGTCTTTTAAGTTTGCTTAAGCGAACTCGATCACCAATTTTAAATTTTGCTTTACTCTTTGGTAAACTTTAAATTACCATATAAATTAAAGTAAACAGTACCTTTATTTAAGTTTTTACTGGCTTCGGTTGGTGTCATTTTTATACTAGAATGTTTTGTTTTGTTATATTTATCAACCATTTTCCTGCAAAATTTTCTAAATAAGTATAAGTATTATTTGCTGTAAAATATTTCCACATTATTCTTTTTAAACTTCTATTAAATCTTTCGATTACTACAGCCTTACCTTCATTAAATGTATGGTACATGTTAATTTTATATTTATTCAAAAATGATTCAAACTTTTTATTATAAAATTCTTTTCCTTCATCTACCCATAAATTTACTGGTAATCGTCCTTCTAAAATTATTTTTTCAAATGGGTTCAGTAACAGATTCTTTCCCGGGTTTTATTCTTTAATGGAATAACCCAAGCATATTTACTGAATATATCAATAACGGTTAACAAGTACTTTACTCCTTTATTATATTTTGAAAAAGCTTGCATATCAACTAAATCAGCAGACCAAGTATCATCAATATCATTGACAATCACTCTTCGTTTCCTAAATTTTCTTTTAATTGGTTTGTGTAATTCTTCTGCTAATTCATCACTCCAATTTATTTCGGGGGCAGAGTATACCCCCTTTTCCCGTTTTTTGATTTTCGTTTTTGTCCGAGACCAAGTTTGTATTTCGTTTTGATTATGGGTTTTACAACTAAATGTTTTGCAATCTTTTCTCCAAATGTTTTTGATTTAGTGTTATTTAAGTTGGAAAGCATTTTTTTGTCGCATATACCCTTTTTTACACCGCTGTCATAGCAAAAGTCGTGGGTCTTACATACTGCGTCCAGTTCGTTGACAGGAGGTCCATTATCTAAAGGATTTCCTGGTTCACAATAGTTATATCCTGGAAGTGTTAACCCTTTTTTAGGCAACATAGGTAATATTGTTTTATGAATATCTAAATTACCTGCTTTGATGGTACTTTTAACAAATTTTGCTTTCATTTTCCCACAAGACGAACAGGTGGCCATTATCATTCTTTTCCCGTTTTTTGCTGTAACATAATGGGGGTTTATATTATCAGTAAATCTTCTTTCTTTCAAACAATATATTTTATTTTGTAAACTCATCTATATCATATGTATTTAAAACTTTTAATTGGGTTTAAACCTGTGGTTTGTTTAATTGCTTGGTATTGGATTTTAGAAGAGGGTAAAGACTGGTTGGTTTTGGAATTTTTAAATTTGAATTGGTCGGTGTTGAATTTTTTAGAAGGGGTTAAGGGGTTAGGTGGGGCTAAATAACGCCAAACACCTTATTTTATATACTACTCTCCTTTTTGCTTTAGCGGTTTCTCTATTGGGCAGAGTGTCTTTTTGGGACAAACATGGGAGAGGACCTTATAATGAGGCTACGGACAGAGTCTGATGAAGATCTATCAACCGGCTCATGACAGGATGACGTTAAAAGTTTCTGAATAGGTTTTAAAAAAAAAACACCCTGTCTTTTACAATTGTGACAAGGGACGTGGAGAGTTAAAAGAGATAAATACGTTTAAGATCTTCATTGTAGGGATAACGCATGTTTTTTCGTGTTATAACATCTGCAGAATCCCGAGGGATTGGTTGGTGCCCGAGCCCGTAACATCTGCAGAATCCTTTCGTTGCCACACTATAAATTCAAAATTGCCAACGACGTTCACGACGTCATCTAAATAAAACCGTCACTTTTCGAACGTTGACGTTTGTAATATTAGCGCGACGTTTCGTTAATTGAGTAGTAATTGGGAATTTGTAAATATGCAAAAGAAGGCGTGTGATTTAGATATTATGGTTTAATGAACTTTTTATCATTTTTATAAAATACAAGTGCTTAATTCTCATTCAAAACATATGGTCAGTTAGTGATAGCTCGATTGTGATGAAAGGTTCAAGCTTATTTAAACCACTTACGACTCCGCTTCCTTGAAAAACCAGTACTAACGCTCACCTTTATACAATCAGAATTGAAAATAGCCAATATAAAATTTACATTATTATTGAAACATGCAAGGTTTTACTTGATAGCAGTGATGTATATGTCGCCAGATAAACAAACATACGTAACAACAAACAGAGAAGGGAATTTTTGCATTCCACATTTCGAGCAATTTTTTTTTACAACGTTTATTTATTCATCAGGTTTAGTAAAAGTCTTGATTTAATAATATAGAAAACGGATGAATGGAAGCCATACTCAGCATAATCAGTGGTGTTTTCTTCATCGCTGTCAACATACAGTTTGTGTATGTACATGTTTTTTTTCTGTCATGCCTTCAACACTGTTCATATCTCATTCAATTGGTTGATACATAATGAAAAAATCTATGCCAGAACTGCCGATACAGGAACGGACGGCAGTGTCTTTGACGCAACCGCAACTTTGTCATAAAATTACAGTGTGAACTGCGGGTGAAAAGGAATTCGGTGCCCTAACATATATGTGAAAACGTTAAGAAATACGCTTGCAAAAGTAGTATGTTATCATGATTAGTTTTGGATTATAATGTGAAATTTAAAACATATATTTAATGGACTCTTACTAAAATAAAAATTGTGGCTTTACGTATGAAGGTTGCATACATTCATTTTATTTAAAAGTATTATTCAAATACATGCAGAAATGGAAGCAGTTTATCTATTCATGTATAAAAAATTATGCTACAAAACACAAAACAGAGACAAAAATACACAGGTAGGGCGAAAAAGTTCTCATATTTTGGCCCTACCTAAACGAAAGATATATATTTTTTCTATTGCAACTTTGTAGTTAACTAGGATTACCTAAAACGGGAAAGAGAAATGATAAATACCACAATGCCCTGCATTGCATACTAGTACTCTAAGCACTGTGTAATAAACTTCGCGTCAATTAAACTTAATTCGGTACTGTTAGGATAAAAAGACGCTGAATTTGATTTTGCAGTTGTGAAAATATGCCCGTGTTTACTGGTTCATATTAAGTTTTTACGGAAGTTGACTCCCTAATTATTTTTTTTCTGAATAAAATCGGGACTATGAAAGTGAATAGATTAATGATGTTGTTGATTCGCGCTCAAATAAATGTCCAGACGGTCACAGTGTGTTCCTGTGGTACGTAATAGTGAACCTCGGAGTATCTGTAGTGGAAAACTGTGCACTAGAACCCTGTTCAGCGTCGTCATTAGACCCTACGCCTCGGGCAAACGGTGACTATTTCTGTTTCTCTTTCTTTCAAGCATTTCCTCAACCCGATTCACAAATTGCTGTCTGGTTCACAGATTTTCACAAGAAAGCGAATTGACCACTCCTCCAATGAGTTTTAGCCTATTTAATAGATGGTCGTTATTATGTTATATTAAATGTAAGCGTTAATAGTATATCTATGAACAAGATTAATTAAAAGCTTAACTTTGACGTTCACATCAACCAATGTATTTATTATATTTGGTCACGATCTTACTACTTAGTCTGGTTCCCGTCCCTAGTTTTTTTCTTATTCACATCTATCAGTTTCTTCATTTAGAGGAAAGTAACTTAGGAATTTTGTTTCTACATTGATATTTTTATTGTCCCTGGCTCCAAGCAGCCATCAGAAAAAATTGTGCAATTTTAGAGTCTTAAAATTTCTAATAAAATGTGCTCTGTATTTAATGAAAAAAATAGCCATGCAGCCATGGTGCCAGACTAGTTATTACTGGGAAAGTATTCTACAACTTAGGCCTATAGACCGTATATGAGAATGCTGGATCCATCCGTAGCGGAGGATGCTGGATCTGTCCGTAACGGATGATGCTGGATCTGTCAGTAGCGGAGGATGCTGGATCTATCCGTAACGGAGGATGCTGGATCTGTCAGTAGCGGAGGATGCTGGATCTATCCGTAACGGAGGATGCTGGATCTGTCCGTAGCAGAGAATTCTGGATCTGTCCGTATCGGAGAATTCTGGATCTATCCGTAACGGAGGATGCTGAATCTGTCCGTAGCAGAGAATTCTGGATCTGTCCGTAGCGGAGGATGCTGGATCTGTCCGTAGCGGAGGATGCTGGATCTGTCCGTAGCAGAAAATGCTGGATCTGTCAGTAACGGAGGATGCTGGATCTATCCGTAACGGATGATGCTGGATCTGTCAGTAGCGGAGGATGCTGGATCTATCCGTAACGGAGGATGCTGGATCTGTCAGTAGCGGAGGATGCTGGATCTATCCGTAACGGAGGATGCTGGATCTGTCCGTAGCAGAGAATTCTGGATTTGTCCGTATCGGAGAATTCTGGATCTATCCGTAACGGAGGATGCTGAATCTGTCCGTAGCAGAGAATTCTGGATCTGTCCGTAGCGGAGGATGCTGGATCTGTCCGTAGCGGAGGATGCTGGATCTGTCCGTAGCAGAAAATGCTGGATCTGTCCGTAACGGAAGATGCTGAGACGTATTCATTGAGGTCCAAACCACCCATGTATTTATTATAATTTGTAACAATCTTATGTTTCTGGTTATTATCTAAGCTGGCAGTATGGAATCTATTCAACGTTTTTACTCTTTTTTTTAATTTATTTTCCTTGAATGTCATGCAAAAAAAAAAAAACGGCTCCATTTCTCTCTTAAATTTTGATCCTTTATTTTAGCTGTACGCTTTTGATTGCATTTTGGCATCATGTATTTGACGTAATACTCCGGTCAAAAATATTTTCAAAAACTAAGAGGCTACTTTATAGCGGATGTGAATAACAAACTGTCAAAATATACATAATAAAAACTCTTAAACAAGGTATCTTGTTCAACGGGTTACAAAATGTTGTTATTTCAAAACGTTTTGGATTATGGTGCGGGTAAACTTCTAAGTAGTCTGTCTTTCTCGTTTTCGCCGGTACTATTCATCATGGGCTTAATGATCAGACCCATGTAACACGGAAAATAAATACTTTCGGTTCATTTATTATTAGTTTTCTCTACCAGTGAATAGCGCCTCGGTGCTGGAGCCTCGGTATGTGTACGAATGAACTGTACCACATACTGGTATAGGCTATAAGATATCACATGCGTCCATAGCTTCTTTTATTAGACAATAAACATTTTAAAACTGTCTGCCCTAAATATATGTCGTTTTTGAATCATTGTGCAAACCAACAACCAATTTGATCAAAGTTTGATATATATTTAAACGTATGCTTGGCATAACGTTCTGGCATATGTTTTGGGCCACTTTCATCAGCAGCATTGATGTTACTTTTTCGTTCCGGCGGAAAACACTTCCATCCATATGTTCATTATTTTGAAAAATGTTACGCTGATGATATTATACATGTCCAGATGTGTAACGTGTTTCCACGTACATTTCAATTATCATGAATTTTCCTTTTTTCCAAATACTGTTGTCGTATGGAACAAGCTCTGACCTGAAATAGTTTTGCCCGCGCTTCAAGCAGGCAGTACACCAATAAACATGTAGTTTGTTGTAACAAAGTGTAATATTAACCTAATTTTACTGGATGGAAAAAATATGAAATAACTAACATGCAAGTAAAATGCTTTAAGACAGTAAATGAAATGTTCATACATGTGTTATACAATTGTAGGGTAGAAAACATACCACAGTTATACAAACTTCACCGTCAATATTCAAAGAAGGCGCAAGTCTCATTCAGAACTTAGGACAAATAAATTGTTTCGTACATTATATATAATACAAATAAAATACGTTAATGCATTTCACTTAAGACAGTATAAACAAGGGCTGAATGTGCAAAAAATTTCGTTTTCACGCAATTTTTATAGGTATACAGTATCAGATAAAACTACATAGACACGTTCAATTATCAACGTAATTGAATATTTACGGCGCGAAAATTAACGTAGTCGACGTCACGGCGGAAATAACGTCAATAAATGTGCAAAATAACAACTATTTACATTTCATCAAATCTCCTTTTTAGCAGTAAAATACTGAAATAAACGTTCTATATCGGTCCAAAATCGAGCGGGTTTCGGGCCACAAAAGTGGCCCTCTGGCAAATGTGGTACATTTGTCGGGCCACAAAAGTGGCCCTCTGGCAGTCTTAGGTTTAAATTTCCACGAAATGCGCGGGAATGTCTGAGTTGTTTTTTTACGTTGACGTCATTTCGTTTTGAATTATCCGTTATAGGGCCGAATGACGTTTACGCTTTGCCACGAATCGCGCATATGTAAAAAGGTGTTATAACAGCTCGCGAGCGCGAGAATCTCTCTGTTAACACACGTTTTCTTTCCTGTTAAAACACCCCCGAAAAGTGACAAGAACAGCAGTTTTATGCTAGAATACTTTATTTACGTTATTCACATGTTTCTCATATTTCAGTACTTCGCGTTTGACCTTGTCTTAACGAATTCTAAAGTAAAACTCTCTGTGACTCTCTCTTTTTACCTAGTGCCTACCGCATTAGTCACATGTATATTTCGTCATGCAAAAGGATCATGAGTGTTTCACATGATCTTTAGCTCAACCATGTAGCGGATGCCCAGTGGCACTACTCATATCATTACTCAATGGGGTACGTCTTTGTTCATGAGGGCGGCGTCAATCTTTCCCGCTCAATAACTAGTTTGGGTTGGGACATTGAAACGAAATTTGGCATAAAGTTTGCTAACAGTAAGAACAAGGTTGGGAATGTATATGGGTCAGTGGCACTGTTCCTAAGCAAAAAAGAAAAAACGTTTCAACTCGATAACTTTAGTTTGGATTGATGTTTTGATTTAAAACTTGGCCTATATAGGTAGTTAATAGAAAATATTTTTCATTAGTGTCAAGATCCAGGTCAAGACAACTTACTTGATCTGCATATTTAGAAAATTACACCTTTGCGCAGTGAACTAAAGCGTTGGTCTATTGTATCTTTTGCAATGCTGAATGGACGGCTAGCGGTTCAAATCCTGGTTGTGACCATTCTTTTTTTAAATACAAATCTTTTAGCCGCAATAGGGTCAAGGCCACAGCTGCTAAAAATAGAAAAAAATAATACTTTGATCATAAAATAGGTGGTTTCAGGTTTTTAACTTGGATTGACTTATTGTCACAAAACTCAGCGCCGGTTTATATTGATGATTACAGCCAATCCACCTAACCCTCTGACCCATGACATTCCGTGCAAAGTATAGTTTTTAATACATGTACACTACTGACTAGTGCACAAATTAAACCCACTAGAGCTAATGCGGCTTAATATATTATGTTATTATAAAGTTATTAAGTATATATCATTTCGTAACTTTTAACACAAACATTTGATAATTTTAGGTTTTTTATCTATATATTAATAACAACCTTACATCCAGCAAAAAAAAATATTTACACAACAGTAAGTTTTTTTATTTTTCTGCCCCCGAAGGTGGGCATATTAAAATCGCACTAACCGTCCGTCCGTCGGACCGTAACTTTGTAAATTCTTGTCCGGGCTGTAACTCTGCCATACATGAAGGATTTTGAAATAGCTTGGCATAAATATTTACCTTAATGAGACGACGTTTCAAAAGTAAGACCTAGACCCCTAGCTCCAAGGTCAAGGTCACACTTAGAAGTCAAACGTTAATAGAGTCTATTTCGTGTCCGGTTCTTTAACTTTGCCATTCATAAAGGGATTTTGAAATTACTTAGCATAAATGTTTATCGTAACGAGACGACGTTTCATGCGCAAGACCCACACTTAGAGGTCAAGTGTTAACAGGGTCTGTTTTTTTGTGTCCGGTCCGTAACTCTGCCATCCATGATGGGATTTTGAAAAATCTCGGCATAAATGTTTACCATAATCAGACAATGTGTCATGCGCAAGACCCAGATCCCTAGCTCCAAGGTCAAAGTCAAAAGTCAATAGGATGTTTTTTGTGTCCGGTATATAACTCTGTCCTCCATGAAGGGATTTTGAAACAACTTGGCATATGGCATAAATGTTAACCATAATGAGACAGTGTGTCACGCGCAAGACCCATACCACTATCTACAAGATCAAGGTCACATTTAGAAGTCAAGTCAAGGTTAAAAGGGTCTGTTACGTGTCCAGTTTGTAACTCTGCCATTCGTCAAGGGATTTCGAAATTACTTGGCATAAATATTCCCCATGACAAGAAAACGTGTCATGCACAACATTCAGACCCAAGTCAAGGTCACATTTAGAGGTTAAAAGTTAGCATGGTCTGTTTTTTTGTCCGTTTCATCGATGAAGAGATTTTAAAATTACTTGGCATAAACGTTCCCTATATTGAGATGACGTGTAAGATGCAAGACCAAGACCCAAAGCTTCAAGGTCAAGTTTACGCGTAGAAGTCAAAGGTTAACATTGTATGTTTCTTGTCCGGTCAATAACTCTGCCATCCATCAAGGGATATTATTTCTTGTCACAATTGTTCCCTATAATGAGTTGGTGTGCAATGCTTAAGACCCAGACCATTAGCTCCAAGGTCAATGTTATCTTTTGAGAACTTTTTTAGCTGGTCACAAAATATTTCATTTCTTAACTATTTTGGCATATTTTGCGCAGACAAATGCAGCATTCTTGAGCACTCTTCGATGGCGTTTGTCACTAAAAGTGACAGCTCTTGTTTGAGGTTCAATCTTAAATACTTAGTAAATTTTGAGAGTTATGTATACTTATATTTTTCCCTATAAAATGTCAAGGTCAGTAGTGGCTGTATATCAAGTTACCTTAACAATTCAAGTAATTTCTTGAATACCGATGGTTAAAAATACATACTATAGCCTATTTATTAACGGTTAATGCGAATGCGATAACGTTACACACTGAAGGCCACACGAGAACTTCATGCAGATATAGACTTGTCATAGTACGCTACTGCGGGAAATATAAGTGGTAGTATTGGACTGGGAATTCATGGCATGGCTAAAATTAGTTAATGGTTCCCGCTTAATATCTTTAGTTTTCAAGGGTATAGCTATTGTCAGCAAACTTGGTGTGAAAACACAGTTTGGGAATGTATTTGTTACCACTAGGGTCTAGGTCAATGACACTTTTACTAAAGTAGGGAAACGGTTTCAGTAACTAAAGTTAGGAATGGGATCACTTAATTAATCTGCATACTTTGACAATCCCGCAATGGAGCAGAGGACTTCAGCGTTTGCCTGTTTTAACTTTTGTAATACTAAACGGACGAGTAGTCTGGTCCGGGTCATACCATTTTTGCCATACGGTCAATGTCACAGTTACTAAAATAGCTTCATTTAGGAATGAGATAACGTAATTGATCTGCATACTTGAAAGTTCTCCACCCTGGCGCAGTGTGCCAAAGCATTGATTTACTGTACTTTTTTTTTGTTTGGAGCGCTGCGGACGGGTAGCGGTTTAAATTGCAGTCCGGATTTTAACTTTGTTTTAATTAAAAAAGAGCCCTTTAAATGCCACAGAATCAAGGTCATGGTCAGTTAGTAAAACTTGAACAAAAAGATGTTTTCACTGAAATCATCGAGAAGGTTGTTTGTTTCAGGTTTATCTCTTTAGTTAGGTGCTGTTGTGGTCCCTACAACAAGCCAAGCTGATTCAATGAAACAAAACTTGAGATCGGGCCTTGCTAGGATAGTAGAGCCCAAGTTTGTTGTAATTCTGACCAGTAATTCCAGGACAAAAAATGTTTATGAAAACTGAAGGCGACGAACGTTTAATTAGGGAACATCCACATATACTCATATCTCATCCTGAACCTTAGGTTATGGTTAGGGCTAACAATCGGTTCAGGTGAGCTGAGAAGGGCATGCTTATTTTCCACATCGACAACTATCTATGTACCAAGTATCATGAAAGAAATGTCGTATGAAATCAAACGGACTGGGAACAAATCTGAAATGCCCTTCAGTGAAACACCGTAAGGGGGAATACAATCCCGTTTAAGGAATGCAGCTGTATAAAGAGGAGCCTTCTAGCAGTATTTGTTTATATAGTGTCTATGATGAAATGTACAGATATGATAAACAATAACCAGTGCACATTGACAATCCGACAAAGCTTTGGAAAGTGTTGACTAATAACAGTCAAAACTCGATTACATCTTTTAATTATTTCAAAATCTTTGTGTATTTTATCCGGGACATAAATAGTAAAAATTAGTCCTGATTTTATTCAAAGTACACCATCAATTTGATATCTCAATTACCAAAACACGTGGCAAACATAGTACATTTACAATCTCATGAATAAACTAGAAATGTGTCCATGGGACACAGATGCCCCAACTCTATGACAAAGGACAAAAACCTTTTCCTAGGTCAGGGGCCATAACTCCTAAAATACTGAATGAATCCGGACGTGAAACCCCAGATGCACAACTGCACATGCTGACCAACATTCCTGTAAACTTTGGTTACTCTAGGTCAAATAATTTTGGAGCTACGCGCTACATAACATTAAAATTACCAATTTTTAACTAAGTCAGGGGCCATAACTCCTACATGACTGAATGAATCTGGACGCGAAACCCCAGGTGCACATCTGCACATGCTGACCAACATTCCTGTAATCTTTGGTGACTCTAGGTCAAATACTTTTGGAGCTACGTGCGACACAACATTAAAATGACCAATTTTTTACTAAGTCAGGGACCATAACTCCTACATGACTGAATGAACCCGAAGAATGAAACCCCAAGTGCACAACTACACATGCTGACCAACATTCCTGTAATTGTGACTCTACTTCAAATACTTTTGGAGATATGCGCGACAAAACATTAAAATGACAAATTTTTACAAAGTCAGGGCCCATAACTCATACACGACTGAATGAAACCGGATGCAAAACCCCAGGTGCACAACTACACATGCTGACCAACATTCCTGTAAAGTTTTGTGACTCTATATCAAATACTTTTGGAGCTAGGCGCGACACAACATTCTCGGAAGGACGGACGGACAAGGGCAAATCTATATGCCCCCACCACCCCCACAAAGTGGGGGCATAAAAAGGCATACAAAAAACAAGAAATATATGAATATAACATTACTTAGAATGAGAAAAACATTGCATTTTTCATGAATCATTATTTCATCACATATATGCGCGTGATTTCCCGGCATGAGAAACTGATATTGCACAGCTGTGCATGTATTGTAGCAGTATTTACTACTATGCCCAGGTTACTCTGTTAGATTTTAAAATTCACTAAACTAGAAGGAACACAAAAGCGGTTTACTGGGTTCAAGATGTATTTTATTATTTTCACATGGCTCGTTTTATATCATAGACAAAATACATCAGTAACAGTTTATACATTTTCAGTTCACAATATTCAAAACAACTAAGCCATAATTACAACCTACAGAAATTAAAGTCCTATACCTAAAGAAGCTAACGTAATTTTAAATAATTTTTGTCTTTAAATTTAGATCCCGGTCCAAAAGGAAAAAATATACCCAAAGACAGTAAGGGGGGAAATGGCTAGGCTCTGACTAAAGGTAGAAGTTACCTGTCGAGAGTATGTGAACACTAGCACAGAGACTGCCAAAATCAGGGCATATATACCCTCGCAGTGGTAAAACGCATGAAAAACCCGTGCAGAAAAATTGCAGTACACATGGAGTGTTCAATAAATTCATAAAAGTGAAATGATTACCTGTAGCATTAACAATACATAAAGAATGGTCAAGCTTATGTAAACATTTGTATCAACCCTTACATGACTGTATGCTAAAGTTACACCTGAGTGACTTCAATATCATAAGTATAGCAAGTACATGATAGTGTAAACCTATTACCCAAAATAAGGTTGTATAAATTAAAGTAGAACGAATACTGTAATTAGCAAAATGCACTAATATCTATAATAAAGTTATAAGCAAAATTACATTTGAAAGTGCACAAGCTTATTTAACTTAACAGTGTTTCAATAATATTAAGACTATTTCAGAATACCGACTGCTAGCTATACCACAAACTTTAATTGTTGTTTTAAACAGTATATATTAGGATATATGTGTAAGATAAGGCTAGAAAAAGTCATTCCTGCCACAGTATTATGCTAATGAGCTGAAACATTGAAAATGTATTTGTACACCATAAACAAAACGAAAAAAACAGTGTGTGCATTCATTACATTGATAAAAAATGGCACTATTTATAAGCTCAGAATTAGGAAGCCATATTTCTCCTAATGTGTTCATTGCTTATAGTACTGGAGTCAAGGAGTGTGTGTTTCTATCATTTTACATACGCGATAAAAAATTATTGAATTCCTTTTGTTCAGAGCTACAGTTATTGACCAGATTTTGCTCGAGTCCGACATTCGTGATCGAAAAACAATATACGTATATAAATGTTAATACGTGTGTTAACTTACAAAAAGACAATTTTACTGTTCTTCCTTTTTTTAAAAAGTATAACTAAATGTTGACATGTAAAATAATTCTACACAAGTGAAGTATTTCTGCACCCTCCTCAATATACATGTACATTACGCCAAGGCAACCGTGCACAATCTTGACTTCCTATTTATACATTCAGTACGCTGTGCAAAGTTCTCAGTGCGTTCAGAAGTTCTGAGCCTTCGAAAATCTTGGAAACTAATTTCGTGTTAGAAAAAGTTTCGATCATCCATTAATGTTTTGTCTGCGATTGCTTTAATTTTAAAGGATTAGGGCGTTCAAGCCCGGAAAGGGTGTGTGAACGATGAACTGTCTACAAAATGCGTTTAATCTTTAAATATGATGGATCGATGAAAACAAATCAAGAAAATCTAGCAGTGCAAATCTATACCAAAGTGATACTTCATTAGTTAATAATGTGAAATATAATCTCCAATAAGTAAATGTAAAAACTAACACATTCGAAAACTGTACACGCGTTTTCGCGTAAGAATTGTTAACGACAGTTTCGTGGAAAAGTTACTTTTATTATCTCTTTTTCCTGTCCTTACATTTCTCAAGCTGTTTAAGAGTTGTTTCTTTTTCAGATGAATTTCTAGTTTCAGTCTGTGATGTGACTTTCAACTTCTGTTTCAAACACAAAATTGCCCCGGTTATCATAATGCAAGACTCGGAAATACTCAGATGAGTATATATATTGTTTAATGTCTTCAAACTCTGTTCTCGGTTCTATAATACTCGTGTATATTTTTACTTTGACTTGGTGTGAAAGTTTCTCGACTACCTTAACGAGGTCACGAAATGTTGAAGCAGGCATTGTCACGTTATCTAACAGGACAAGTTCAATAATTACCATTTTAGGTGACAGTATTCTTCCTTCTAGGTTGCTATCATATAACGCAATGTGTTTCACTTCAACTAACGATTGTAATGTCTGCAGCATTGATGCAACGTCACCTGACGATTTTTGATAACCACACGCAAATGTCTGTAGTTGACTTGCTGCTGGCAGGTTACGCAGGTATGACGTCATCAAACCGGAGTTTACTCGTCCTATATGATAGTCTTCTAACGATGCATTAACTTTCACTTGTGACACAGGTATATCGTGCAGTGCTAGCGTCCTTAGATCTGAATGTTGGGAAAAGTCCAGTTTGAACTCGGCGCCACAGGAAGTGCGGTGTTCTGCACAGAATATGTTAGACAATTTAATCTCCTTCATTGATTTTCTGTTTATCATATAATTCAGAAAGTCGTTCAGTACATCGTGACTCATCATGAAGCAATCGATATAAATTGCTTGTAACAGAGAATTATTCTGTAATGTTTTAGACATTTCACGGGTCCAAGAACCACGCAATGGAAAAGGCAATCTAACAGTGACACATTTCGATGACCTGTTCATCAGTACCGGAAGTAGAAGTATGGCATCTTCACCTTTTCCATAGAAGTAAACTTTACTGATGTTAAACAGCTCAAATAGTGCACATTTATCGATAACTTCACGTAAACTAGGGCCATGTCGTGTGTCGATATTTATTGTCTCAATGTTTCCTCTATTGTCTGCTGCAAGCCGTGTTAAATTTGAAAGGTAATTTTCTTCTTTGCAGTCTCCGCTAAAGAAAAAATCTTGGCAGAAAAGTTTTAGTTCCTTATCACTTGTGTTTTCTTTAATACAAGAAATGTACATGTCTTGTATGTCTTTCAGAGGATGTTCCTCGTAAACGTCGTAGTCTGCCGTAGACCTGTACGCGCCCGTTATCTTATCTTCGCTAATCACAGATATCCATTCTCGTGATACTGAAGACATTATTTCTTCATTCATTCCGCTGACGAAAACAAACACTGTCGACATGTCAAGAATACTTTGCAAACTTTTGCATTTCTTTAGAACAATATTTTTGATATCACTTTCATTTTGACAGCTAATGTACAATGCACACAAAAATTCCTGCACTGTTTTGTGGGAAAACGAACATTTATAAAATTTTTTGGTTACTGTCTTTTCTGTACTTTGTGTTAATATTCCAGAGTCAAGACTTAGCTTCAAATAATTTGGTGACAAATACTTATCAGCCACTGACTGATTGAAAACAAGAGTGCTCTCCATTGTTTCACTGAATAATGTTTTAAATGCTAATTGTCCTAAAGCGTTCAGATATGTGCAGTATTTGGTACAATGTTCATGTTCACTGAAGCATTGTGGGATATCACTCTGGGAGGGTTCGAACGTTAGTTTCATTTCTGGACGTCTGCTTATAGTTCTTGACAGCAGGAGTTCAATAATGCTTGCATATAGTCCACACTTTGACTGTCCTAGTGGAATATCGTTACACCATAAAGAAATGAGATAAATCGTGAGAAGGGGGACGGATTCCAGATCCTCCAGTTTATTTTCCTTGATTGTTTTATTTAATTGTTTGGCCAGGAATTTTGCTTCAGCAACATCGAGATTCTTTATTTTTGAAACCGCTCTTTCCTCTAATATCTGTGCTGACTCGGAGGTTAGTTTTACTAGTTCGACTTTCTTATCTATTTCACTAGTTTTAAGATTCAATACACCTAATTTCCACGGTTTTGTCGTGGTTAGGGTTACACGCTTTTCACGTACATTACGATGAGGGATCATTTTTGGCACTTTTCCACATTTCGTTTCGGGGTGGACCCATTCATCTAATCCATCAAGTATCACTAAACATCTTTCACGATGCAGAATTTCATTTAAAGAATCTATTGTCATAGCGGAAGAGCGTGGCAAATTTTGAATAACTTGATTTACTATCATATCATCAATGCTGCAATCGTCAAACGAATCTCGTAATAACACAAGAAACAAAAACTCAAAATCACGCATGGCATGTATTGCATCTTCTGAGAAGTACTTTCTGTATTCCATTTTCGGACGATGAGCCTGACACCACGTGAGAGCAAGATATTTTGAAAATGAAGTTTTCCCAAACCCAGCATCAGCGGTTAGATATATTTCGCAACTGTTTTCTGACATAAACACGTCGGACAACGATTTGACTGGAGTTTTAGTCTCTTCCCCAAATGGCCTTTTGTTTTTCTTTTCAATGAAATTCATTTCAGGCAAAATATAAAAATCAAGGGGAGTGTCATACTCCTCCAACAGCCGAGACCATGGTATAGTACTGTATCTATTAGCATAAAAGGTAGCTAAGTGGTCTTTCAGCACTGAAATATAGGAAGAAAACGTCAAACTAACACGTCTATCACAATATGTGTAACTACGTATAGTCTAACTTACTCCTGTCAGGTAATATAAATATTTTATACCATTGCGTGCGCATGTATTGGGTTATGTACGCACGTAATACATGTAAGTAACACGTGTGCAGGTTATACGTGCGAACGTAAAAAGCGTGTACACGAAAAACTATTCTGTGGATAATACTTGAGCACGTAATACGTGAATCAGGATTGGTTCCCAGGAAGCACAGTAACGTTGTGACAATGTTGTTACTACGTTGTGTCGTACGTTGTGACAACGTCAGAAACAACGATTTCAGACACAATGTCGTTTATCAAATAGTCACGGAGAACATACGGCGCCCGAGGATCGAACTCACGGCCCCAAGATCCGTAGACCATCGCTCTACCTATCGAGCTAAGCGGGCGGGATCCATCGTAACTGTAACCATTTCTACTGTTACAGATACCGTAACTACTTCCATCGTTACTATAACCGCTTCTACTGTTACAGATACCGTAACTACTCCCATCGTTACTGTAACCGCTTCTACACTACTGATACCGTAACTACTTCCATCGTTACTTTAACTGCTTCTACTGTTACAGATACCGTTACTACTTCCATCGTTACTGTAACCGCTTCTACTGTTACTGATACCGTAACTACTTCCATCGTTACTGTAACCGCTTCTACTGTTACTGATACCGTAACTACTTCCATCGTTACTGTAACCACTATTACCTTTACCGATACTGTAGCTACTTCAATCGTTACTGTAACCAACACTACTGTTACCGAAACCGTAACTATTTCCATCGTTACTGTAACCACTACTACAGTAACAGATACCGTAGTTACTTATATCGTTACTGTACCTACTACTACTGTTATTGAAACCGTAACTGCTTCCATCGTTACTGTAACCACTACTACCTTTACTGATACTGTAACTACTACCATTGTTAATATAACCACTACTTCTATTACCAATAACCACTGCTACTATTACAGATACCGTAACTCCTACCATTCTAACAGTAGCCACCACTACTGTTACTGATACCGTAACTACTCCCATCATTACTGTAACCACTACTGCCTTTAAGAATACTTTAACTACTACCATTGTTACTGTAATCACTATTTCTGTTACTGATACCGAAAGTACTACCTTTGTTACTGTAACAACTACCACTGTTTCCGATACTGTAACTACTACCAATGTTACTTAACTACTACCATGGTTACTGTAACTACTACTATTATAGAAACCGCAACTACTACCATTTGTACTGTAACCACTACTTCTGAAACCTATAGCGTAACTACTACCATCGTCACTAGTTGTTCCAAAAAGCAAAACTGTGAGGTACGGTGATCGTAGTTTTTCATCAGCTGCATTGAAGTTATGGAATACTCTTCCGGCTACCATTAGAGACGCCAAAAGCTTGGATGCTTTCAAAAGATCATTAAAACACACTTTTTGTTCAAGGTCTGTTGAAACTAACTTTGCACTGGAAAACAAGCTGTTGTATGACTGTGCAATAGAAGTTATTTACTGTTGTTTATTGTTCTTTAAATTTCTAGTATAACTAATATGTAGAGTCAAACCTGATTCTAGCTAACTACCTTTTAATGTTGATATATTTTTAAATATATTTCTGTGTTGCATTGTGTGTCCGTATCATATGTAGTTTGTACAGCGCTTTTGAACGTTTATTTTATAGATGAAAAGAGCGCTATAAAAATCTTGTAAATAATGATAATAATACTAATAATAGTTACTGTAACAACTACTACTGTTACCGATACGTAACTATTTCCATCCACTACTACTGTTACCGACACCGTTACTACTACCATTCTTACTGTTGTTATTACAAAGTACCTGATATAAGCTGTGAGTGAAATCCTTAGTATTAGGTGTCTCGAAGGGAGAGAGCGTAATGACTGACGACTCTATAGACTATCTTACTTATTCTTATGCAGCTCTAAATTGACCAGCTTCTTTTTAAACCTGACCATGTTGAAAAGGCTGGTATATACATTTTGTATACTCTAACGGAATGAATACTGGAAACTTTCAGAACTATCCGGCATGTGATTATTAGTTCCCTACTGGTTGAAAACCAGTTTCGGGGACTATAGGAATGCGCTTTTCCGTCATTCCGTCAGTCCGACTGTCCGGGCTAACGAATTGGTACTTGAGTGTCTAGCAGGTTAGGGTTTGGACTCTTTGTTTATATGACAGTCACTTTAAAATATGTCCAAAAGTGGGTTTATGTGACTAATTTTTGGGTTTATGTGGCTAAAATTCAACATTGAAAAGTCACTTAAGTATCATACCGTGAATACGTCCGTCCGCAATTTCGTGTCCGGTCCATAACTCTGTCATCCATGAAGGGATTTTAATATTACTTGACACAAATGTTCCCCATGATGAGATAATGTGTCATGCGCAAAACCCGCACCCCTAGCTTAAAGGTCAAGGTCACAATAGGAGGTCAAAGGTCAACAGGGCTTTTTTCCTGTCCGGTCCATAACCCTCCCATCCATGAAGGGATTTTAATATTACTTGGCAAGAATGTTCCCCATGAGGAGACAACGTGTCATGCGCAAAACCTTGACCCCTCGCTAAAAGGTCAAGGTCACAGTTGGAGGTCAAAGGTCAACAAGGCTTTTTTCCTGTCCGGTCCATACCTCTCCCATCCATGAAGGGATTTTAATATTACTTGGCATAAATGTACCTCATAATAAGACGATGTGTCATGCACAACTTTCAGTCCCCTAGCTCAACGGTCAAGGTCACACTTAGCTGTCAAATGTTAACATAGCATGAACAGGGTCTGTTTCGTGTCCGGTCCATAACTCTGACATTCATTAAGGGATTTTAATATCACTCAGCACAAGTGTTTCCCATGATGAGACGACGTGTCATGCGCAAATCCCGGACCCCTAGCTAAAAGGTCAAGATCACAATTGGGGGTCAAAGGTCAACAGAGTTTTTTCCTGTCCCGTCCATAACTCTGCCATCCATGAAGGGATTTTAATATTACTTGGCACAAATATTCCCCCTGATGAGACCACATGTCATGCGCAAAGCCCACAACCTTAGCTCAAAGGTCAATGTCACAATTGGAGGTCAAAGGTCAATAAGGTTTTTTTTCCTGTCCTGTCGGATGTAATTCTGTTGTGTAATTAATACATTGGAATATGTTTATAATATCACCTGTCTACCTGTCTATTTTCAGCATCGACCCTTCGCCATATTTGTTATTGTTTACATTTATTTTAAATATCAATGGAAGCAACCATAGATTGATATTGTATGCATCAATTTGAAAGAAAAATGTTCTATTTAGAGGATGCAATAGTGTTTCTTCTTTTCCTTTTCGCTTTGATATAGAGATTTACATTTTACTAGAAGCAGTGTAAGCGCCATTAACATTTAACGGTGCCACATTCACCATTGATACGAGTTTTTTTCGTATGCAGGGGTCATCTTTAATCGTAGTATTTGTCATATCCTCTTATAAAAGCAATAAACTCTGAATCAACCTATGGGAATCATACAGAATTGTTATCAGTCCAAACAAAATTCAACCGTAATTCAACGTTACTATGCCTGCCGGGATATATCCCAGAGATCTGATAAGGAGTCGAGAGAGCCGCAAAAATCAAGCGGATTTTAACCCTTTTTATTAAAATAATTTATAATTGTTTGTTCATTATGTTTTACATTGTTCACTTTCAGTATTTTATATATAAAATCATAAATGTTTATACCATCTTGTAACATTTTTATGAAAAATAAACAATAATAAAAACACAATACACTTGTTTTGTCTTGATATTGTATGTTGTTATACTTTACTTGGTTTGATCAAAGTATATTTTATTTACATAACATACCCAGTGTGTTCCGGGTCCGGTAGAATTATCTAAATTGACTATTCCGCACTCCTTACTTAAAGCCTTGGTCCGCTTTGTTTTTGGTAGATTATTTCTACTAAATACACCCCTAAAGTTTTTAATTTTTAATTGTTTTACCCATTGTTCAATTTCAAAGTTAGAAATAGGTTTGTTTATAAATTTTACTTTTTTTACAATAGGAATTCGTCTGTAAGGCCTTTTTTGGGAGTCGATTTGTATGCCCTGGCCTTGCCCCTTACCACTTAACAAGGATGTAATCAAAGATATCCATAGACTAGCCGCAAGCATACCTAGAAACCCGCCGTTTTGTTTTTGTATTTGTGTTAATTTAATTACTCCAGATCCCCTTAATTGTTTTCTTTGATTAGATGTAAGATATGGTGATATCATATTTCTCTTATCATTAGCTACCGCAATCATACCATTTCCAAGTAACTTACTGACACCAGTACTGGCAAGACCAGAAAGAGCACCAACGCTTAACGGCCCTAATATTTTTGGAGCTATTTTTGCAGCTACCGGAAGTACTGTTCGACCTAACAAACCAGCCAAAGCTCCTAAAAATCCACCATTTTGACCTTGACTGGACATTTGTTTTTTTTTTTTCAAATTGTAATTTCTAATTCCTTCTTATTCCTAATAGACTTTTCAATTTGATTAACCTGTGTTTTTGTTAAAAGTAAAAGAAAGTTTCCACGTAATTGTTCATGTTTTAATCTAAAAGTAAGTGGAATTTTATTATTATAGGCTTGTGCTAAATTTTTCCTTTGTCCATCTGTTAAATTTACTTTATATTCAATATAATTTGATACCATTATATATTTTATATATATTTTATTTACACAATAACAAGTTCATTTCCAATAGTATTTATTTCAACTGTTTTTTCATAAAATATAATTGCATAAACACGGATATTAGCTGTTGGCCGAACATTTAATTTAGCAGTTAATGTAATATGCTTAGGATCTTCTGTAATTCCTTTCTGTTTAAATTCTAAGTTAAAATGAACAAATCCAAACAAGCTTTTAAAATTTGATAAATTTAAGAGACCTCCAGTAGTTTTATTAATTTGTTTATAAGAATAATTAAGAACATCATCATAAATTCTTGATATACTTGTATATTCCGTTTCGGGATAAAAAAAAAACACCGTTACCAACTTCAAGACGGCAAGATTCCAGCTTTCAATCATTATCTGCTGAATTAGCTTTAAATGTATCTAATAAATGTGGATTATGTTCTTGTGAATTACTTTTATCAGGCGGTTGTAAATAAACAAACACATGTTCGGGTTTTTTTACACCAGGTGTTTGTGTCGGTGCGACGTTAAACCCAACAAAATAAATAAATAAATACACCAGCTGTTATTCTAAAAGTTATATTATTTTGCTGCGCATCTACAGATTGTGTTATCATTTCACGAAGATATTTCCAACTTGTTGCTTTCATATATCTTTCAGAAAGTCCATAGGGATTAAAAATTAAACGTGGAACCCATAAAATTAATCTAGTTACAATTACCCTACCTGCATCAGCAGCATTAGCTCTGTAAATTAATTCATCATCATTTGTTAATTGTAATGTAATTTGTATCTGGCTTGGGGTAACATGTTTTGTTCCAAACTTTGAAAAAAATGAATAATTATTTAATGGAAATTTAGCATTTACCTCATTACCACCCTGGATTAATTTCTTTCTTGATTCAAAACCTTTATTATATCCAGCTTGACCATCCCTACTTTCAGCAACAGCAGTAGTGTCCAAATAAATAAATTTGTTCCAGTTGATTCTGCATAATCCTTAGATAGTTCAACTAAATGTTTTACATTTATTACCTTGTATAAATTATTACAATCATAGACAATTTTTCCATTTTGTTTAATTATTAGCTGATCAATTATTGAAGCTGCATTATTAATTAAAGCAATTTGATCATCACCACCATAATTATTACCATTAGCAAGTTATTAACTTTAAAACTTACTTCAAAATAACCATTAAACCAGTCAAAATATGAACTTCTATCATTAATTGTAAAGTGATACCCACTTTTTTGTTGTTTAACATTATTTCCCAAGACAGAAATTAAAGGTGTATCTAATTGAATAGGGGTTAGTTCGTATCTTTCACAATACTGTTTCGTTCTAAACATGTAATTTATATATTACATTGTATTTTATTTTTTATAAATTAATCTGTTAATACGTTTACGCTAAGCTGAAGTCCCAGATCCTGATGATATTCTATTTATTCTTATATCAATATCCTCCTCATTATCATTATTATTTTTACTATTATTTTTTTTCTTGTAATTTCTTGGCAATTAATTCACCAACAGCAGGTTATTTAAAACTTTTTTTTTTTCTGTAATTTTATCAGCAGCTAAATTTCCGACTTCCGTTCCAAACTTTTTTGTTCCACTTTCAAGAGCGGATTTTCCTGCAGTTTCCAGGGCTTTTCTTCCAGCACTACCAAATGAAGATGCAACAGAAGACGAACATAATTTTGTTAAAATGTCAAAAATACCTGTACCAGAGATGAAATCTCCGGAGACCGCAGGTCTACCTTGCATAATTTCTTTTCCCGTTTGAGTATCAACGTAAATAAATATTCTTTTGTTTTTATCATAATTTTTTTTGTACATTATATAAAACTAAATTTTATAATTTCATAATTTATATTTCTTTTAAAATTAGTGTAAAACTTGTTTCAACTCCATTAAAATTAATTATTCTACCAAATACATCTGTAATATATATTCTAATTGAACTTATAACATTCTTATTAATTTCAGAATATTCGACTCTGTTTGGCTCTTTTGTAAATGGATAAGCTCTTTTTAAATCTGCAGTACTTAAAGCATATGTCGCCGACCTTGCCAGCCGGTAGATTGAGTAATGACAACTCAAGTCTGGGGTTCTTATGATATGTATTTGACGACAGATACGATCCTGCAACTATAACATAAACATTCGATCGTACCAATGGAAAACAATAATTACGAGCATTGGAACAATTGATGAATGCACAAAATCGATAGTTACAATAAATACATGTTTATAAATTGAAACACACAATTACCTGTATATATATAAATGTATATAGACAATAGATGGGAAAATATTTTAGCATAAAATGGCTATGACTTTTGTTTACACTTTTGAATATGGCGGTGTGGTTGTGATTGGTTATCGATTCATGCAAATGAATGTTAAGTAGAAGATTAATCGAACATAAATATGAGATTAAAGGTCTAAAGGTAGTAAATTCTACATGATACGACTATTTTGGACTACTGACTACAACTACTATATTAACTAATGGAACTGTATAAGGTGTTTTCGACTGGGTATAAAGACTAAAATCTTTCTATTTAGCACTAACTTAACAAACCAAATTCTTATAAAAAATAGTTATATAAACAAAGGTGTTAAATACAACACACTCTATGACATATAGAACATATCACTAAAATTACCATCAACAAGTGAATAATCAATAAGATCACAATGAATGTAAATTGTATCCACAGAGTTAGTTATATTTTGTGTTGTAGTTCCCCATTCAGTATTTCTCAAAGCTTTTTTTCTCAGATCCAAGCAATGTATGAAAATTTGATATTCTTAAATCCAATATAAAATTATCATGAACTGAAATTAATATTTTAAAACTACTTAAATCAAATTCCAAACTTATTGGGACAATGTCTGATTTATCAAATTCAAAATCACCATTGCTTATTAGTGTTTCCCTAATATAATTATTAATGTCCGTATAACTGTAAGAACCATTTGTAAATATAATATCTTTCCATTCTTTACCATTATTATAACGAATTCTTTTATTATCGTATTCATCACTAATATTATGCCAAGAGTAAGTCATAGTGTTAATACTCCAAACCAACAATATAAGTTTTATTTTTATCTGATGTCATGTTCCTACACTATTCTTATTACCGCTTCTGTTATAATCAAATTGCTACCACCGTCAATACGAATGCCACGTTCCTACATCTATTGATACCATTGCTAATTTCATTATCCAACTATTATTATTGCTATTGACAATGCCATATTTTTGTACAGTAAATGCTACTGTTATTTCTATAATAATCTAACTGTTACTACTGCTACTGCTAACGCCATGTTTCTACAGCTATTTTTACTACTGCTGCTGTCATATCGAAAGGTTACTTCTGCTATTGCTAAAATAGAGAAAAGTGGAAACTTCACAGGTCGCTAAACACGACAAAAACGAAAATGTTGCAGGCTCGGTTTGATTAAGCCTGTTCATGGACGGTAGTGGAAATGCATGCTACCATCCACGCCCTCTAGCCCCGGGTTGAGCAGAACTCAACATTTACACATGCTAAAAGTACAAAAAGCAATTTAGTGACATCCGCAGATGTATTCAAACGGCGGTGAACATGGAACCTTCAATAATACACGTGTTGGGGCGTGTAATTCCATGAAGAGCAGCGTTTGGTCCCCAGAAAAAATAATGAAGCCATGTTCCTACAGATATTGCTACTACTGCTTATGCCACGCTCATATAGCTATTTCTGCAACTACTTCATCCTTATTTAAATGTAACAACTGCTACTGCTAAGGTCATGTTCCTACAGCAATTGTTATTACTGCTTCCGTCATTTTTCAGCTGTTGCTATTGTCACTTTTCATACTATGTTCCTACAGCTATTTATGCTACTGCTACTGTCATTATCCCACACTTTCTACTCATAATGCTAATGCTATATCCTACAGCTATTGCTACAGTTCTACTGTTTCTGTCGTTATGAAACTGTTACTGCTATTCCATGGTCCTAATGCTGTTGCTACTTCTGCTTCTGTCAGTATCCAACTGTTTCTACTTCTAGTGCTTATGTGATGTTGCCGCTACTGCTTCTGATATTTTCGAATTGTTACTACTTCTACTGCTAATGCTATGGTCCTGCTGCCGTTATTACTACTGTTTCTCACAAACTGAGTATATGTGTATACTGTGTTAACATTATCATTATGTTTGAATCTCGAACGATTTATGTAAGATCTTGTCACAATTTGAGTTCTTCTCTCTTGTACTTGATTATTACCTTCGACAGAGCTTAACAGCATAGGTATTGACTAAAAGAGAAACATTTCAGTATTGTTGCTATTTTGGATTCGTTTCCGATTCGTGTGTAACTAATTCAGTCTTATTTTCTAGACGTGATATATCTATTTCATTCTCTACACTAGTAAAGATTTTCTATTTTGCTCTGGACATATCCAAATTTTGACAAGTCAAAAATACCATTTAATCAATAAGAATTAAAGAAAACATTTTACCAATACTAATTACAACTGTTATATTTGAGGGATTTCTTACATTACCTTTTTATGAATTGGTACAATAAAACCTATACACCAAGCATCGCGAAGTATATCCAAGTCATTTGTTCTTTTACAAATTGTTACTAGACATAAAACGATTTGAATCAACGTAAACCTCTGCAATATGATTTTCTTATCCACCGTTCTGTATATTATGTTCAATAATTCAAATAAATTTGAAATGTATTTGAAATATGTCTCAAAACGTTTTTAAAAATATGTGGGCTTACATCTACTGATTTCATTTGACTACGTTTCTTAAGCTCATTCATATATCTCCAAAAGTCCGTGCACTATATCACTCATACTATTAAATATGGCATATCTACTTGAAAAACTTTCCGCTGAATCATGACACTTTCTTTTCTAAGTGCGTTTAGATCTATGACCAGTATATGATCTTCCGTTTACCTGGTATGAAATCTCAATTCAGTGAAAATATTGGCAGCAGATAAGGGGACAGCCACGGTCGTAATGAACGAGAAAGATTATGAAAGTAAGATTCAAGCTCTGTTGAATGATGACAAACTTACATGAAATTGAAATCTGACCCTACCAACAAATACAAAAGTGAACTTGTGGAAACTCTTCGAGATTGGAATCGTAATAATTTAATTGACAATAAAACATACGAGGTCCCGCATTTATCCCTCAACCGATGAAGTTCCGAAATTCTATGGGCTCCCGAATATTCACAAGTAAAACACTCCACTTAGACCCATAAATTCGAGTATCGGTTGTATTACGTACGAGGCGTCATGTGTTG